>NW_025892690.1:0-189335 GCF_002878395.1 Capsicum annuum
TCGTTTGGGGTTATTCCTACAGGAGGGTTAACAGAAGAGCTTCCTATTAGAGAGGGTTACCTCACAGTTTATCTTTACCCGTGGCACGATATTAACACCCTTCCAGTTGGGGTTATAGGTTGGACCCCACCAATTAAATTTCAGGGCATGTCGGTTAGATGATTAGCTCCCAAAGTCTCAGTTTTAGTCTTAGTTTAAGTCTCAGTAATAGAACTCAGATATTTTTACAGATTTCAGGACTGTCAGATATAGTCACTCAGTATAGTATAGAACTCAGTTAGTTCCATCAGAACTTAGACTATCAGATACAGTCTCTCATTATCAGTATACTAGTTATACGAAACTTATGTGATCAGTATTCAGACTCGGGACTGTCAGATATAGTCAATCAGATTAGTTCTTCATAATCAAAACTATCAGAAACAAATATTTAGATTATCCATATTAGTAAACTCAGTTGTCAACTTACCAGTAATATAGTTAATATGTATTCTAGTAATAGTAAACTCAGGTCTCAGTAAATCCCTATTATCAGTAGACTCAGTAGTCAGAACTTAGTATTTAGTCATATCACGATCTCAGTTATAGTTATATATTCATGCATGTATTCTCACGTTCATATCATTCAGTCAGTTAGTGTTGTCCATACATATGAACCCTTTGGCATTCAGCCTACCTCACTTGCATACCAGTATATTCAAAGTACTGACGCATTTGTGCTATGGTGTCTTATACTATAGGTTCAGATACACAAGCTCTAGAGAATCAGTATATTCCAGATATCAGCAGTCAGTCAATAGTGAGTCCTCATCCTTCGAGGATGATATGATTTGTTATTTCATTATTTTAGTATATAGTTACTTTAGTAGTTGGAGTTAGTTGGGGACATACCCCATCAACTCCAAAGTTTTCAGAAAATTTAGAGGCTTTTAGACTACAGTATATTCAGACAGTTTTTCAATTATTTTGGGTATTTGATAATCCATATTTATGTTATGTTTTATCAGCTATTCAGTTTAAACATTACGACCTTACAACTTTTATTCCGTATTTTTTTACAGTGTGTATATATATATGCAGTATATTATATAGTGTACAGGTACATATATCAATCATGTGTTAGCTTGTGGTCCTTCAGGGTCATGAGCACTATGTAGCATGTCGGGTACCAGATTTGGGGTGTTACAAACTTGGTTTCAAAGCCAAAGGTTCAATAGTGTCCTAGGAAGTCTGAAAAGCCACATCTAGTACAATCTTGTACATCGGTGTGTTGTGCACCACACTTATGCGCAGGAGGCTATGAGATGTTTTAGGAATAGTTTCCCTTCTTTTAGTATTCATGTCGTGCTAGTGAGCATAGGCTCAAACTTAAACTCTCAGTCTAATTCGCTTCTTTCTTTCATTTACAGAACATGCCTCCCAAAAGGACTAACAAAAGGGGAATCAAAATCAGTCAGCACCTCAGCCCGTCCAGCCAAATTATCTGAATGAGCATATCTCTCATATAGAATTCAGGACTGCATTTCCTATTCTATCCAGTTCAGTCGCAGCTTAGAATGAGCGGCCAGCCATTGTTCCAGCCAACCCAGTGGCAAATTCTACTGCAGCCAAGATTTGCGAATTCACTCGAACAAATCCTCTCTTATTCTCTGGTTCTAAGTCAGGAGAGGATCCACAGGAGTTCCTCAATCAGGTTCAGAAAGTCACAGACATCATGGCAGTGACTTCCATCAAGAGTGACGAGTAGCTGCTATCAGCTACAAAATATAGCCCATACATGGTTCAAACAGTGGAAGGTAGACAGGGGTACAAATGCAGATTCCATAGATTGGGAAGAGTTTGCTATGACTTTCTTAGATAGGTTCTTTCCCATAGAGAAGAAGGAGGCTAAAGTGTTAGAGTTCATTAATCTCTGACAAGGTAGCATGAGCATAAAATAATACTCCATTAAGTTCACTTAGTTAGCTAGGTATGCTCCCCATGTCGTAGTAAACAGTAGATCCAGAATGAATAAGTTTGCATCTAGGATATTAGGTAGAGTGCTTAAGGAGTATAGAACTGCGATGTTGTATAGATGGACATATGTAGGCTTATAGTCCATGCTCAACAGATTGAGGAGCAAAAACTTAAGAAGAAGGAGAGAGAAAATAAGAGGGCCAAAACAAGTAGTTATAGTTTTGCTCAATCATGGTGGTAATCGTTTTCAGTTGTTTCAAAAATGTTCAGCCCCAGTTCACCCTATAGCTAGTGCACCACTACCAAAGTTCAGAAATGATCTTAGGGATGGGGCATCAGGCTCTAAGGCCCAGGGTAGTGAAAGTAATATTCTTACTCATCTACTTTGCAAAGAGTGTGGTAAGCATCATAAGGGTATGTGTAGAGTTGGCAGTGGCATGTGTTTCAGATATGGTGATTTAGGTCACAAGGTCCGAGATTATCCTAAAATTAATCCAAGAAGTAAGCATGGTCACCCTTCAGCTCAGTCCGATCGCCTGAATCAGCAGAGTGCCAATTCCAGTATTATCAGTAGGTAACGCCCAAACAAGCTCTATGTACTTTGGTATCGGCAGGATCAGGAAAGTCCTCCTAATGTAGTTCCTGGTATGTTACGGATCTCTCATTTATATGTTCACGCTTCTTCAGAATCATGAGTTTCTTTTCTTTTAAAAACTTGCATAACAGTTAAACTTTGGGGTCAGAAAGTCAATCCTGTAAGTTCTAGTTCTAGTTCCAATATGTGTAGATAATTAATAAGGGAAGACGACTCCCAACCCATTCTTATCTTAGTGAAAAGTTTCGTACTATAGTCATCATGATATTTACGTATACTACCCATTTTAGTTTTACGAATACAACTTATAACTATATACTTCTCACAGAATAGTGTGTGTTCCAAGTTCCTAGTATAGGAATTTTGGTTCACTTAGTGTCACGAATCATGTCCTATGAAACATAGATATTCCAAACTCAGGTCATGCAGCTCATGACTCATGTACTTATGTCAAGCTTTACAGTATGCTCGGCCCATATGACTCATGTTCCACTTCTAGTGAGCATCCAAACTCAGTAGTTCCATGTACACCCTCAGCTTAAAACCCTTGATAAATCCATGATTTTGGTATTCTATTCCTCAAGCCTTAGTTAAGTGTCAAATTCAATATATCCCTGGCGTATGTCAATTGTCCGCAAGTAGTTATCAGAACTCAGTTATAGTTTCAGTGTTTAATTTCAGTAATCAGCATTCAGTCCCAGTTCTAGTCCAGTAATCAGATCAAAAATTTAGTCCAGTTTCAGGATAGCTTGATAATGTTACAGTTATCAATACCTCAATTTACAGAATATTCTCAATCACATTAGATGCCTAGCCTAGCATTCTTAAGGTAATAAAGTTTTCGCTCATTCATGATTAGTTGCCTCATGTTATCCAGTCAGTCATTACCTTCCATGCATGATACTCTACCATTTTGGTTCAATTGTTTAGATTAAGTACAGATCAGCCTTGCAAAACTCAATATTCAACTATCAGTCCTTTAGTTAATTGGATAAGTCAGTACGGTTATGCATTTGTGCTCAGCACCCACGTGAATCTTTTAGTAGTTTGAGTTGTAGTGCATGAGGCTTAGTTACTTTATCTTAGATGATATTCATAGGTTTCAACTCATCTTACCGAATCTCAGTCAGGCTATGATTTTCTTACATAGCTGTCTTATACAGACAAATTCGTACAGTTTAGTTTCCATGTCCCTAGCTATGCGCTCTAGCCAAAATCTCATGAAAGAATGTAACCATTCTAAGATGAACCAATCAGATATATGCAAGATCAGCTTAGTTCATGTATCATGCCTTAGTTTCGGATCTTAGATAACTAGTTATGACTCAATTCTTAGGGGCCTTGTGCATCACCTCAATTTTCCTCAGCTGCTTAGCCCAGCCAGTGTTCCTTAAGGGACCTAGTGTCCCAAGGGGGAGATACGCTATATTCCCCCAAAATTTCAAGACATAAACATGCCGCTCTCTTCTCGTAACAAATCCAGTTTGGAGTAGTAAGTACTCATAAGTTGACCCTCTAGCTCCAATCGTGGTTGTACGCCATGTACTCAAGGTACTCAGTTTAAATTATAATATTCAGCTCATGTATCACTTTACAGACCCAGTTACGTTCTCATGTTTCCACTCATGCATATTAAGTATTTAAAATTAGACTCAACCCAAGGCAATAGCTTTTCTTAAGCTTATGTAGTTTTATGTTTACATTTCAGTTACAAATATGGTATTCAATTCCATGCTCAGTTTTTATTTCAAACTTGATGTTTTTACCCTTACATGTTCAGTCACATGTTCATGAGTCAGTTTAGTCATATATTCATGCACCAGATATACGTGATCAGCTTATCAGTACTCTCAGTCATACATTCATGCATCCGCTTAGTAAAAAAATCATGCATCAGATATGCGTGCTCAGTATGGAACTCAGTAATGTCAATCATGTAGTCATGTTTCAGTTGTTCATGATTAGTATGCACTTTAGCTTATTATTTCTCCCATCTAAATCAGTCTCATTTGAGGACGAATGTTCTCAAGGAGGAGATATTATAATACCCCGTACTTCTACCTAGCTTAAAATCATCCAAGAAATGTTAAAGAATAGTTTCAAAGATGAATCTACTTTTATACCTATGTTATTTTCAAGATTTTCACTTTTTATCATGTGAGAAATTGAATAAGATTTCTATCAATACCAAATACGCCCAAATCCGACACCCGGGCGAAGAGTTAGAGCCTTTTTAGTGAGATAGTGTATCACTTGAGCCATCAGTGCATCACGGAGACAACTTAAATGGCTATTGTCTATTTTTAGTGTTTCTTCATGATAGTGGCGCATCACACCAAACTTCCAGGTTGCAAATAAAGTGTCAACACAATAGCTCTACATCGCGCCACTATGTAATTTCCCATTTGTCACTTTCCAGAGACACAGCTCGATAGCGCCGTGTCGTGCCATGGGTCCAAATCTGGAAATTTTCACAAAATTTAAATACGCATACAATGGTTAAAAGGGTCAATTTTCCACCCCTATATAAACCCAATAACATATTATTTAGCCTTATTTCACCCAAAAAATATTGTTTCTCTCAAGTTTCTCTCAAGAACAAGCTAGGGTTTTTAATTGGAAATTCAAATTCAAGACTCAAATTCAAGAATCTCTCCGTCAATCTTTGTAGAATCAAGAACTAAGGTATGCACAGTGTTGATTCATGGACTCCTTTCGTTCATGAAGCTCAAGAACCCTATTTTAAACTATATGTCATGATGTTCTTGTTTTGAATTGATTATGCTATATTGTTATTGTTGTACGATTGCCAATATTGTATCTTTATCATGTTTTCATGAAACTATGTTAGTATAGGATTAAAATTCATGCAATTGAGTTAAATTGTGGAGCCATATGGAATTAAATTGATGATCATACCTATGGTCTATGTATGCATGCAAGGTATTTGAAAATATGCCCCAATGAATAAATAATGATCAAGTACCTAGTTTTCATATGTCAAGATTATATCATGTCTCTTACGTTATGCTATACCTATTTGATTAAGATGATTACCATGCTAAACCTATGCATTATGATTGCTTGGTAGGATGTTCATAAGATTTGAAGCATGAAATTATGCCATGTTTATACGCATTAATATCCATGTACAACGTTATGATAATTATGTACTTCATGAAATTCCCAACTATGAAATTATGAATTGTTGATATTGTCATGTGATCAAAAATGTCAAGCCTTGTCAGTTTCATTCTATTGAGTCCTGGGGGTACTTGTACCCGATAATTTAGCTGTGTTCCTAGAGCTATGTCATGTTTTCATGATACTCTCAGTCAAATCATGATTAGTAGAATTCAGTGAGTCATGTGACTCAGGAAAACTCAGTAAACTCAGTATCAGTCCAGTCCCATTCAGTAATCTTTGTAATCTAAAAAATCTCAGTGATCTCAGGCAGTCATCATGTCTCAATAGCATTCTGCCAGTCAACGAAACTCAGTGAACTCAGTTTAGTTTTGCTAAATAATACCATTATTATCAGTTCAGTTTAGTTAATCAGTTCAGTGTTTATTTAATTGGGAGTAGGATTCAACACCAAGTAAACCCAAGGATGGGGACTCACCTGTTATTTAGTGGAGGGTGTGCTCCTTAGAAACAATCCTTGCATTCCAGAACTACATAGCCAACATTGGTTGAGATGCACCTCTATACGTAGGGCTAATAATACATCTCGTTTGGGGTTATTACTACAGGAGGATTGACAGAAGAGCTTCCTATCAGAGAGGGTTACCTCACAGCTTGTCTTTACCCGTGACATGATATTGACACCCTTCCAGATATGGTTATAGGTTGGACCCCTCCAGTTCAATTTTAGGACATGTCGGTTAGATGATTACCTCCCACAGTCTCAGTTTAAGTCTCAGTCTATGTATCAATAATAGAACTTAGATATTTTTACAGATTTTAGAACTATCAAATACAGTCACTCAGTACAGTATGAAACTCAGCTAGTTCCATCAGAACTTAGACTGTCAGATACAGTCGCTTATTATCAGTATACTAGTTATACGAAACTCATGTTATCAGTATTCAGACTTGGGACTGTTAAATACAGTCAATCAAATTAGTTCTTCATAATCAAAACTATCAGAAACAAATGTTCATATTATCCACATTAGTAAACTCAGTTGTCAACTTACCAATAATACAATTAATCTGTATTCCAGTAATTATAAACTCAGGTATTAGTAAATCCCTGTTATCAGTAGACTCAGTAGTCAGAACTTAGTATTCAGTCGTATCACGTTCTCAGTTATAGTTACATATTCATGCATGTATTCTCACATTCATATCATTCAATCAGTTAGTGTTGTTCATGCATATAAAACCTTTTATATTCAGCCTACCTCACTTGCATACCAGTACATTCAAAGTACTGAAGTATTTACGCTATGGTGTCTTATACAATAGGTTCAGAGGCACGAGCTCCAGAGCATCAGTAAATTCTAGATATCAACACTCAGTCAACAGTGAGTCCTCATTCTTCGAGGATGATATAATTTGTTATTTCATTATTTCAGTGCTTAGTTAATTCAGTAGTCGGAGTTCGTTGGGGACATGTCCCATCAACTCCATAGTATTCAGATGATTTAGAGGCTTTCAAACTACAGTATGTTCAGACAGTATTTTAGTTATTTTGGGTATTTGATACTCCACATTTATGTTATGTTTTATCACCTATTCAATTTGAAACTTACAGCCTTACAACTTTTATTCCATATTTTTTTACAGTGTATATATATATATGCAGTATAATATACAGTGTACAGGTACAGATATCAGTCATATTTTAGCTTGTGGTCTTTCGGGGTCATGAGCACCGTGTAGCGTTAGGGTACCAGATTTGGGGCATTACATGTAGCTTCTTCTACATCCTTAGTCCTCAATCTCCGAACTTGTCTATCTGATATTTTAATTGGGAATTCATCATAAGACAGAAAATCCATAACACCAACATCCTCAACAGGCATTATCAAGGAAGGATCACCCACACACCTTTTCAACATGGACACATGAAAAAAAGGATGAATCGAAGCTAAATTTGTATGTAAATCTAGCTCGTACGTGATATTCCTAATTTTTATTATAACTTGATACAAACTAATGTAATGGGGAATGAGCTTCCCCTTTTTCCCAAACCTCATGAATCTTTTCATAGGAGATACCTTCAAGAATACCCAAATACTTTCTCCAAACTCCAATTCTCTTTGCCTCACATTTGTATAAGACTTTTGGAGACTCTAAGCAGTCTTAAGTCTTACTCTAATCACTTTTATCTTCTTTATGTCTTGGAGAACTAACTTAGGAGCAAACAACCTAGTCTCATTACCTCAAATGACTCAACATGAGACCTGCACCTTCTACCATAAAGAGCCTCGAAAGAGGCCATTTGAATGCTAGAATGATAACTATTATTATACGAAAACTTTATTAGAGGTAAATGATACACCCAACTCCCTATAAAATCAATCACACAGGTCCTTAGCATATCCTCCAAAGTTTGAATAGTTGGTTCCACTTGTCCATCCATTTGAGGGTGGAAAGCTATGCTAAGGTTCATTGTCATGATTCGAACCAGGGACTGACCGTAACGGGTATCTCAAGTCACCATGGACCAGCTAGCACCCCCTTAACCCAACCTCAAGAGCACAGTAAAAATAATAAAAAGATGAATAAATACTCAATGAAAGGCTAAGAGTTAAACTACAATTATCCCATATCTATCCACGAAAGCCTCTAAACCAGAATAACATCTAAGTTGGGACATGCCCCCGACTATGACCAAACATAATCCAAAAGTACTGAACCAATAATGAAGGAATAATAAAATGATAGGGCCTTCTGAAGGATAGAAGCTTACCAATTCACAACGACCAACGATGTGCTCAACCACCTAACGCTACACAGGGGCAACAAAAGTGTCTTTGAACCCTACATCATAAAAGGATGTAGCATCCTATGACGGTCAGTGGGATAAGCACTGACATGTAACTCAAGAAAAGTAATAACATAATGCCATGTCCAAAATCAGTCAAAACTGTATGTACACATTCATATATATATATATATATATATACACACACACACATACATATATATAAGATGTCAGGATAGGAAAAAGGTCATAAATGTGCCAGTTTTAAAACCATTCTCCTGGACTGTGTAGCTCTATCCATCCTAAGAGAATCCATGGTCTATATGGGTTTAGCTCCCTCTACTAAAAGGGTCCCAGTGCATGGTAGCTACCCAAACCAAGAAAATCCAAGAAAGGGCCAAAGCTACCGAGGCACCAACCATTCCATATATATATATATATAAAGTGTGAACTTGCACATGGTCATAAAGATCCCCCGAGGCGTCCACCTTCACGACGAGCTACACGACCCCTTTTAAACCCAAATTAAAACTATTTAGCACATAATTCCAACCATTAACCTGAGAGTTATTCATTAAGGTATTAAATACTTGATATCATAATACTAATATGCTTACAAGCTACATCACACAAGCAAAATTAATTCACACAACCACATTAACTTCCAAGTTCTTTTAAAATCCAAGCCATGGCCACTTAGGTCGTTCACATCCATTTAAATAACCACTTATCTATTAATTTAGTGCATTGAGTTCAAAACCCAATTAAACCATACAATTTTCCATACTTTCAATTAAATTCATTAAGTGGATTGAGATTCATGCAAATCCAAACCAAGATTCATCCAATTATGGGAAACCCATGTTTCCCATTCCACCTATTTAAATAATGTACTAATTTAGTGCCAAAAATATTAAATCAATAACAACCAAAATCCCTCAACCCAATTTCAAAACTCACAGTTTAAATCACATGAAAATCCATCAAATCAATGCCATAATGTAAAATTAAAGTTTAGTTAAAGAGAAACATGCCTGAAACGCACAAGAATTCAAAGTCAATTCAGAGTTTAGAGCCCGAATGATGAATGCATGGTGAAACCCTTAAGATTTCTTGGTTGGAGAGTTAAAGATGAATAAAGTAGTGTTTGATCTTTGAAAACTGAAGAAAAAGAGTCCCTTTTATATTTATAAATCATGAAAAAGGTGAAAAGACCAAAATCCCCTCACCCTTAAGTGATAAAAACAAGGCTGCACAAGTTTTATACCTTGGTGTGGCACGACCTTATTGCAAAGGTTATCCTCTGTGCCACACTAATATTATAGAGGGTAACCTCTGTAACACAATGATAATGAGAAGACACACTGCCTTGGAGATCCAAAAGCCCCGAACCCTTTAAAAAATCCAAAACTTTGCCAAATTACCCTTTTAACATTCATAAACACAGTTCAAATAAAAAATAGACATTACAAATATGGGAAGGTTAAAAATAAATTGATCAAAATTTGTAAGGGTCTTACATTATCCCTCCTTTAGGATCATTTAACCCCGAATGATGACTTAGGACATTATTAGCGTGGGAATAGCAAGAACACACCCAAATCAAATGACAAACTTAGAAAATGACAAGTGAAAAATGAAACTTATACCTTAAGCACTTTTATCCATCCCGGGGAACAAGAATGAATATTTAGCCATTATATCTTTCCTAACTTTCTATGTAGCCTTTTCTATCTTTTGGTTTCTCTAAAGGAACTTCATCGAAGCTACATCATTGGGCCTCAATCTATGAACTTGCCTTTCCAATATCTTAAACAATACTTCCTCATAAGACAAGGAATCTATAAAACCATCATCCTAAATAGGCACTATTATGAAAGGATCACCCAAACACTTCTTCAACATGGACATATAGAGAATGGGGTGAATAAAACTCAAACTTCCAGGCAACTCTAATTCATAAGCAACGTGCTTAATTATCCTTAAAAGCTGATATAGACCAATATAATGGGAAGTGATCTTCCCCTTGTTCCCAAATACCATCACTTATTTCATAGGAGGCACCTTCAAGAATACCCAATCATTTAATTCAAACTCTAATTCTCTGTGACTCACATCCGTATAAGATTTTTGGTGACTTTGAGAAGTCTTAAGTCTTTCTCTAATCACTTTCACCTTATCCATGGCTTGATGAACCAATTCAGGACTAAATAGTCTAGTCTCACCAGTCTCAAAATTACCTAATAGGAGGCCTACACCTCCTACCATAAAATGCCTAAAAAAGCCATCTGAATGCTCGAATGATAACTATGATTATATGCAAACACAATAAGAGAAAAGTGATCAACCCAAAAACCTTCAAAATCAATCATACAGGCCCTTAACATATCTTTCAAAGTGTCAATAATCCGCTCTACTTGTCCATCTTTTTGAGAATGAAAAGCGGTGCTAAGGTTTACCACTGTCCCCAAACCTTTCTAAAATTAATTCATAAAATTATAAGAAAATTGTGTATCTCGATCTAAAATGATGGAAATCGGCACTCCACACAACCTGACAATCTCCTTAATAAACAACTTTGCACAATTCTCTCCAAAGTAGTTAGTCCTCACAGGCAAAAAGTGAGAAGACTTAGTAATCCTATCTACAATGAAAACTGATTGCGAGATATGAAATACCTATAATGTTATCCATATTGATCATCTCCTTCCACATAGGCAACTTTATCTCTTGAGACATTCCATAGGGCCTCAAGTGCTACATCCCTCTTCATATTGCTCTACCAATAGATTTCCTTCAAGTCATGGTACATTTTTGTTGAACCCAGTTGAATTGCATACCTAGACTTATGATCTAATACCCCATACTTTTCTTATCTTAGTTCAACTCCTAGTTGCATGAATAAGAGACTTAAAATCTTAAAATTTCACTAAGTATTGGGGACTTAGTTTTATTTTTGGCCTCCTAACTTTGAGAATTTTTAAATGAGTCTTCCCGACCCTGAGATATTAGTTTGTGAGTTAATTTATATTCATGGGTGTAAGGAGCATGTCTCGAGGAAGTTTTGGATTTTTTCAAACCAAGATTTGGTTGTGTTTGGATTTTAATTCCAGAACCTTACCACGATAGTGGCGTATCATAGTGGGTATAGCGATGAGCCCTTTATCGTATCATGGTGGAGTTTAATACATGTTCCGATTGTAAATTTAACTCTTTGAGGGGAAATTGAGTCTTTTTCCTCAATCTAATTCATAAAAACACGAATTAAAATATCGGTTAGGGCATTAAATGACCATTTTTTCCAAATTTTCCTCTAATAAATAAACCCTAATCATCTCCCTAGTTCATTAATTTCATTTTTTTCTCTTCAAGAAAATCAAGAAATCAAGTTCCCAAATCCAAAAACTTTCAAGAAAAACATCAATATTGTGCTTCTCTTTCAAGCTTAAGGATTTAAGGTATGTGTAATGTCCAACCATGGAACCTTTTCACCCATGGAGTCCAACAATCCCCTTTTGATATCAAATTATGAGTTTTACATGTTTAGGATAAATTGTCTCCTTGAAGTTGTTATTGATTTTGATTGCAAATTATGTTACAAGTGTTTTTCGATGGAATGAGACATTATATGATTTGAGTATTAAAATCCTCATGTTGAATCCCTAATTCATGGTGTTAGTATTGTAACTATATTTTCAATCACATGTTTTACCCTTTCCCATACTTAAATTCATAACTTCCATGTGATTGATGAAATTTCTAAATGTTGGGTTTTGAGCAATGATCTTTTATTATGGTTTTTAAAGCTTCATATGTCCTTATTGTTATTTTCATTCCATTTTGGAGGGTTATGGACACCTGATCCTTAGCTGTTTACATAATTTTAATATCTTCAGAATAGTTTCAGATTAACCATGAGCATTATCATCCGGTTAGTATCATGATCAGTTATTTGCTGAATTAATCTTGTTCAACCTAGTAATCAGTGTCTTCAGTTGGGAGTAGGATTTAGCACCGAGTAAACCCAGGGTGGAGACTCACCTTCTATTAGAAGGTGTAACCTTTAGTAGTAGTCCTTGAGTTCCAGAACTATGTAGCCAGTGTAGGTTAAAGATATCAACCTGCCAGTTGAGGGTTGATAAAGTGTTTACCTACCTATTGAGGGTAATAAATATCTCATTAGAGAACCTACCAGATGAGGGTGACTCATTAGTCCATCAGGACATTAGTTTAGGGGATCTACACAGCCAGCATTAGTATTCGTGGCATAGTACTGACACCCTTCCAACTAGGGTTACATATTGGATCCCAATTAGCTCAGATTGGGGTATGTCGATTAGATGATACCTCCCATAGTCTTAGTTTAGTATTTCTGTTTACAGACTATTTTAGTATCATGTTATATGCTTAGTCATGAATTTTTAGATTTTACATCTTTTACGTATTTATGCATCATTTATCTCATGCTATTTAGTCAGTCATTATTTCATGCGCATGAACCTATACATTTCAGCCTAACCTCATATCATATACTAGTATATTCAAAGTACTGATAGCATACTTATCTTCGCGCTATGATGTCTTATATCATCAATTCAGATGCTTGGTTTCCTGACAGTGCTTAGATAGTTCAGCTTATCAGCAGCAACAGTTGTGATAAGTCCTCATATGTCGAGGACCTATTATGTTATTTCAGTATTTCCGAATTTGTTTTTAGTTAGTTTAGTTTGGAGTTAGTTGGGGCCTGTCCCATCAAATTCTCAGTCAGTTTAGATGCTTTTAGATGTTTTTAGTCATTCAGACAGTTAGTCAGTTTATTATTTATTTGATCATTCTTTTCAATATGTCATCAGATATTCAAACTTATGATTTAAATTGTATTTTAAGTATTTGAACCTTATGGATTTATTCAGTTGTTTCTATACATATTTATTATCAGTATATTATTCAGTGCTCTCAATAGGTACCAGGCCATGGGTTAGCTTATGGTCACTTATGACCATAAGCACCATTGTCGCGACTAGGGAGTAGCCTTGGGTTGTGACATATGAGCCTTAGCTAAACTCCTTTCCTGCAACCCCTCAACATCAGGAATACAACCTAACTTAATACCTCAAGATACACTCTCCCCTAATCTCGAATGCCATGACCTTTTGCTGACCCACATCATCCTTAAGCTGTGGATCCAAAGTTTGCTTTTCCTTCACTTTCTCACCAAGAGATGATTTAATCACCTTTTGAACAATTACTTCTCCCTCTTCGGAGTCCAAAAGAAGAACTCCTAAGTTATCCAACTAGTGAAAATCCTTAACCAATACCAGCTTCTCCTTATCCACATGAGATAAGCTCCCTATGGACAACCTACTTGTAAAACCTCAGATTTTTGGTCCCTAAAAGTTTCTTGACCTTTTAGCTTACTACCTAACCTATGACTCACTATACGAGTTGTAAGGTTTCTATACGGGTCTTAAAGACCCCAATCGTAGCTAGACCAGTGTGATAGCCTAAAGTTTCTGTTGTGACTACGACTAAGGGTCACCAGTCGTAATGACTCCATATGAGTCGCAATGTACCAATCATAGGGTAACCTGTGTCTAACCTAAATACTTCTGCCTTAGTTACGACTAAGACCCTATGAGTCATAGGGTCTTTTAACGAGTTGTGTGATATGAGTCATAGGTCACCAGATAGGGTCCCTTAGCTACTGTCCAGACTACGACTCATGGTGGCAAGTCGTAGTGAGTCCTTACGAGTTGTATAGTAACCTGTAGTCATTGGCGGTAATTTTTTAGCTTTTAATGAAGGGAACTTTGGACATTTCCCTCTTTACCCACTAGCTTTTAATCAAGGATGATATGGGTTCCAAAAGTTCACCCACATCCCTCTTTCAAGGATGATGTGAGCTTTTAAGAATTTGTTTTTTTCACGCACAAACCTATTTTGGGTGTTTGGGGTTTTCACCTACAAACCCCAACTAATTAGAACAAGCAATAGTGAAACCCATCATCAACAAGCTAGAATTTACATAAATACATCACAACCCACACACAATTGCACCTTAGTTCAACATAATCCCAAAACAGGGAAAGTTTAGCTACTCATGAAGTAAAGAGAAAAAATATACCATAAAGTTCATTCAAAACATCCATGATAATGGAGAATGAAAAGATTCTTCAATTTACACCTCAATTTCACCAAAATTCAATTGAAAATTCAAAAACACTTGTTGTCTAAATTAGGGTTTGTAAACTTTAAATTCCATTATTCTTAAAAGTCTAGAATTCCAAAATTAGAAAGGATTTGAGCCTTTTAAAAGATTTGGGGTCGGCTGGGTAAAAAGATAGAATTTTCCCTAGGCATAAACCCACCTAGCCGCGATCGCTGCAGCTAGTCCACAATCGCAGTTAGATCCTTGCTGTCGCAGTCCTCTAAAATCTTGACTAACCGCGATCTTGGTTTTCAGACTGAAATCATTGTAACTGAGACCAAATTCTACTCTAGGTCTTCTAGTTGCTCATGTGTTCTTTTTTTGATCCTTTTCAACTCAAATCCACATCTTTCTTTCTCATCATATGTAAGCTTGCAAAATATGGAAATTAGTGTATTCAATCACAAATTTGTCTCATTCACATGTTCAAATCGTAGTAGTTTGCAAAAATTTTGCATGTAAATGAATAGTAAATTCACCACTTTCACCACTCATCAACACCCTCAACATAAGCCTTTGCTTGTCCTCAAGCAACACTACCTCTTACTCAATGAGACAATGGAAATTTAAGCCTAATTATACAACCCAATGATCACAATGACCTCAAACTTGATTGCTACCACAAGTGGCTCTTCAAACATGGGAAAATTTATTCTCATGACACCCTCATCATGAAATAAAAACTTAAAGATGAAAAAGACTGTAAAGAGCAACACTGACATAAAAGTGACTCTCTATTGACCTCAACTCCACTATACTACTTTTGCCTTATTATTTGGAATATGACAATGTTACGCACCTCAAGTTGTTCACATGCCTCCTCACAACAAGGAAAATAAAAAATACACCAAATTATCAAATATACAACAAAGCATTCAAGTGTGAAACTCTCTCTCACACTAAGACTCACAAAGCTAACAAATACCATACCATAGGCTTGCCCTTATTTTCACTCACCACTATAATTAATACACTTGGTTGAAGATCTTGAGGGAATTTTTGAGCTTGTAACGTAGGTTTAGAGAAGGATAATATATCATTTAGGACAAAGTGGCTGCACCCTCTTTGAACATCTACATCACACTATTTCATCCTTCCAACTTTTTGACCATGGACCACTTCTTTTTATTCCACACTTTACATATGCCTATTTTAGCTACCTTGATTTTCCCAGCATTTTGGATGAATCTTTCATTTGCTTATCTCTTTTGCAACCTACGCCTTATTTTTCTTTTCATCATACCTTTCTTTTTTCACTTTTTTTCTTTATTGCTTAGATCACAGGCATCAACTTACACTACCATGGCCTAAATTCAACTCTTTCAAAGTCATCACCCCCAACTAAAAAGCTTGCAGTGTCCTCACTATATAAATAATAAAGCATAAAGAGAGATAACGGTATTCCCTGAAACTACATCAAGAGCTGCTCTGGCCCTCGGTCTCTGCATTATCATTTACATCCTCGTGATCAGATCACTCTACTGGGGCCTTATCATCACTCTTCACTTGGAAGGAAAAAAGTCTATCTAAGGGTTTTAGGACCTTTTAAAGTCCCTTTACCCCTTCCATACTTGCAAAATAATTTATCCCTCTTCTTCTCCCTTTACGCCAAAACATGTTCCAAAATAATAATCAATACTTAAATCATTAAACAAGCTTCCTAAGCACTCGATCATGCCCTTAGAATATGAAAACAACTAGCTATGAACTCGTTTAGGAATTTGATTGAGCACTTGGTATGCACCCACATTTTACTCAATTTCAAACACAATTTAGCAACTCAAGACTTCCCCACATGTGTGCACACCATTTGTAGCAGATAATCACTACACAAGTATGATTGAACAAGTATTTAACCATAAAAATCATAATTCTAGTCCTTCCCTATAACATGCATTCTATGGCCTATTTCCAATAATTAAGGCATGGATTCACGACACTTATCAGAGGAAATAATACAAAAGGGATTCTCAAATGCTTTTGAATTCTTGAAATTTACCTAGGAGTGGGTACAAATTAAGAGAAAAGTTGAGAAGGGAGTGTAGGGGAAATGAGAGTCTAATAGTGTTTTAAACTGGTTTGACCGCAATCGTGGTCCAAGGTCTACGATCATGAACACACGAGTGACCACAATCGCAACACGAGGCCAACGATCACGGTAACTAAGAGTATTTCTGTACCTCTGTTTTCCCCTATTTAGATTATTACTCAATTTTGGCATACTTTCCCCTGTTCAGTCCAACATGCAAAATTTTCAAACTTTCCCCTTCTCAAACTCATTCAACAAACTCCATAGTGCCGCAAATGCATGGATTAATCAAATGAAAAAAAATTAAAATTTACCCTACAAAATTTAAAAAAATAAAAATGAGCCACTTTCGTGTTATTTGTTGGTTGCCTCCCACATAGTGCCTTAGTTGTCATCGTGGCACGACATCCTTCAACTATTTCAAGTTAGATTCTTGAGGGACCCATCATTTACTTTCTCATTTTCAACGTCTATAACCGATAACACTTGAAGCTCCATGGTTTGTTTCTTCGTTGTACATACCTGGAAGGACACTTAACCCTCATGAACTCTAAAATTCATTTCCCTAAGCTCCAAATCAACAAGGGATCTTCCGATAGTAAGGAAAGGTCGACCAAGGATAATAGGCACCTCTTGGTCCATCTCATAATCAATCACCACAAAATCTATAGGAAGAAATATGTTATCTACTTTCACCAATACGTCGAACAAAACTCCAACCAATATCTTAATAGACCAGTCCACCATCAAAAGTCGCATCAATGCTGGAGTAGGGTTACTCAAGCCAAGCCTCCGATATATTGCAAAGGTTATGAGATTAATACTCGCCCCAAGGTCATATAAAGCTTTTTCAGATTTATGTGTCACGATGGTGCATGCAATTGTAAAGGCCTAGGGGTCTTCCTTTTTTACCACTATTGCACTACTATACCCATGGGTGACTTCAATGGTATCACCTTCAACAAGATTTTTCTGTGACATTGATTTCTTCATAAGCTTACCATAGCATGGAATTTCTTGGATCACGTCAAGCAATGGGTTATTTATAGAGAGGTTGCTAAGTTCAGCCATTAATTCTTGAGCTTATCACCCTCCTTTTTCTTCTTAAGAATTTGTGGAAAAAGAGGAGGGATTTGAATGCTGGGCAATCCATCCCTTTGTAGATTATCATTCTCTACCACCTCTTCATCAATTTCCATCGATTCTTTTTCTTCCCCTTCTTCTTGAGATTTAGGGGTTTCTTTTCTTGGCTCAACTACAACCTTTTTCTTCACATTCATGTGCTCATGTTGGGATCTTTTGAAATCACACTTTCTCCTTTAACTTTCTTTTAATGATCTTCGAGAGTCTTGCCACTCGTAGTGACTATTGCTAAAACTTGAGCATCAATTTTTTGGATTCATAATAGTGTCACTACGAAGGCCCCCTTTTGGTCTACCATTTAGTTGAGAGAAGATTTGATCTATTTGTGGTTCCAATTGCTTAATAGAAATGAAGTGAGACACAACCGTTTGGTTCATTTGCAATAAGTTATTTTCCATTCACGGAGCATCCTGTCCATTCCCTCAACTTTCATCAAGATTCTTTCTAAGACATCTTTGGTTTTGTATTTGTTGGGGTCAACGGGATTTGCATCTTTGTTATTTGCCCATTCATAAGGAGTAACATAACGATCATACTCTCGATCTTTGTCTCTCCAATCACGGTCATGATTATGATCCATCCAACCTTGATTTCCACCTTGCCTTTGATAGGCAGGGCCGAAACCCCCCAAATAGTTAGCCAAATACCAAATCTCTTCATCAAGATTCTTGGCGTCTTCATCATCATAGGCCTTTGATGCCTCAACATTCACCTCTTTTGTGGGTACACCCATCACATGCTTAGTTAAAAGCTCCAACTGTATCATCATTTTTGCCATGTTTTCCTTCCTTTCTTCCTCTCTCTTCTTTTGCTCATTATCAATAAAAGAGTTAGTAAGGGAACCTTTTGGTACCTCAACAACACGGGCATACCACCCCTAGATTTGCTTAGTCACTTCCTCAATCAAGTTTGTAGCCGCTTGATAATTCAACTTTACAAAAGAGCCCCATGCCACATTGTCTACCATGGTTTTGTTGAGCGTATCAAGAGCCCAATAGAATATTTGGAGAAGCTTCTTATTTGGGACCTCAAGCATGAGTTTTCTGTTGAATCTATCCCACACCTCGTACAAGGGTTCACCATTCAATTACCAAAATTTAATGATTTTATCACGTAATTATAGTATTTTGTATGGTGGGAAATACTGGTCGAGGAAGAAAACGGTAAGTTCATCCCATAAAGTAATTGATTTGGCCAGAAGGGATCGAAGCCACAATACCACATCTCCCATTAAAGATAATAGAAAAAGGTGTAATCAGAGAGACTATTGGGTTATGTGTGCAATATCAAAGAGTGCAAACACTTCTACGAAGTTCTTCAAATGCAAGTTGGGGTCCTCATAGATTTGTCCCCCAAAAAGTCCCTTCATTTGTAGCACATGCAACATGATGTTCATGACATGAAAGATACTATTCCCATGAGTAGGTGGGATATGGATGGCACTTGAACATCTAACGTTATTGAGTTACTCCTCGTCATCAAGAGGACCATCGAATGACTTGGTAATACTTGCATTGTCACACATAGTTTCGTGAACGCTAAGAGAATCACCTAAAAAGAAAACAAAAACAACAACCAAAATAAATAAATACCACCACAGGTATATCCTAAGTAAAAATCAACACTGTACAAGTGAAAGTTAAATTTCACTCTCCGGCAAGGCGCCATTTTAATAACACTCATCTATACCGTTCAAATTGGTAGAGGATGGTAGTTGTCAATAGCTCAACTTATGTTGTAGTCGAATCCACGTGGAGTGAAATTAGATTTCTAGTCCTATGGGTGTTAATAGTTACTAAAAAGATACCCGTAATGTAAACAAAGTAAAATACATGATTTAAAATAGGGGGTTGGTTTGAAACAAGGATTAATCAACTTTTAATCGAATCAACAAACTAAGGGCAACACTTGTGATTAAAAATACTATGAGAAGGATCTTGGGATTATGTGTACCTAAGGGAAAGTTATGCATGGGAATATGATGATTTGGTGCAGATATTAGTTATTAACAATGGGGTAGGCTAGGTCAAAAGTTCTTGAGGCTAGTTTGTTAATAAATCCTTAAGAATATCACTCGTTGATCCTTTTGAGTACCTAAAAAGTGTGTTAGTTTCAACCACCTAACACCTCAACTAGGCATCCCTATTTCTAGGAAGATGCCTAAGACATATCTAACTCTCTACTTACCCTTATTTCTAAAATGGTGAAAGATATCAAATTACGTTCATTATTGTCCACTATTGCTTTGGTACCCATATCCCTCTTTCAAGGATGACATGGGTTCTAAAATTTCACCCACATCCCTCTTTCAAGGATGATGTGAGCTTTCAAGAATTTGGGATTTTTACCGACAAACCCATTTTGGGTGTTTGGGGTTTTCACCCACAAACCTCAACTAATTAGAACAAGCAAGTGAAACCCATCATCAACAAACTAGAATTTACATAAATATATCAAAACCCACACACAATTTCACCTTAGTTCAACAGAATCCCAAGGCAAGGAATATTTATCTACTCATGAAGTAAAGAAAAATAAATATACCATAAGGTTAATTCAAAACATCCATGATAATGTATAAGGAAAAGATTCTTCAATTTACACTTCAATTTCACCAAAATCTAATTGAAAATTCAAATACAATTCTTGCCCAAATTAGGGTTTGTAAACTTCAAATTTAGTTGTTCCCAAAAGTATAGAATTCCAATATGAGAAAGGGTTTGAGCCTTTTAAAGGATTTGGGATCAGCTGGAAAAAAAGACATAATTGCCCCTTGCATAAAACCTCCTAGCTGCGATCGCTGCAACTTGTCTGTGATTGTGATAACTGCGGCAGATCCTCATGGTCAGAGTCCTCTGTCCAATCTTGACTGACTGCGATTGCAGTAACTGAGACCAAATTCTGCTTGAGATCATCTAGCTGGACTTCTCTTCTCTTTTTGATTCTTTTCAGCTCAAATCAACATCTTCTTTCTCACCACCTGTAAGCCTACAAAATATGGAAATTAGTGCATTCAATCATAAATTTGTCTCATTCACATATTCAAATTGTAGTAGTGTACGCAGATTTTGGATATAAATGAGTGGTAAATTCATCACTCATCAGTATCATACTAACGATATGTGTATACCTTAATATCTTTGTTTTATGTCTTTATTTAAGGAAAGCTTGGTTGTGTTCTATATTAAATTGTGCTAATGGATGACCTGTCTCATAATTTGGGGATTAATTCTAAGGGGAGAATGTAACACCCTAGATTTTTGGTCTCTAAAAATTTCTTGATCTTTGAACTTACTGCCCAACCTATGAGTTACTATATGAGTCGTAAGGTCTCTATACGGGTCTTAAATACCCCAATCATAGCCAGAAAACTGTGCTAGACTGAATTTTGTATTGTGACTACGATTAGGGATCATGAGTCCTAATGACTCTATACGAATCACAATGTACCAATTATAGGGTGACCAGTGTGTTACCCAAATGCTTCTGTCTTGGTTACGAATAAAACCCTATGAGTTGTAGGGTCTCTTAATGAGTTGTATGGTATGAGTCGTAGGGTCACCAGAGAGGGGTCCCTTAGATACTATCCAGACTACGACTCGTGGTGGCGAGTCGTAGTGAGTCCTTACGAGTCATATAGTGACCTGTAGTCACTGGCGATAATTTTTTAGCTTTTAATAAAGGGCACTTTGGATATTTCCCTCTTTACCCATTTAAGACCCACAACCATAAAACACCTTTTGGTTCATTATTTTCATTTTATATCAAATCAAAACACTCTTTTAAACTCTCTCAAATCCCTAAGGTAAGAGCAAGCAAGGGTTTCAAGAAATTGGCATCTAGAGCTTTCAAAGGTTACTTTTTCTCCATAAATCATGACATCTCAGGCATGTTACTCTCCCCTAAGTATTATTTTGTTAAAGCATGTGTTCTTAAAGTGTCATTCATGTGGTTTTGATATTAGTTTTGGAACATGGGTTAAGAGTTTTGAATAATTTTTTTCTTAAATGATGCTCCCATGATTTATACATACTTGTTCATGTTTTATTGATGGTTTTGAACTTGTGGGGTGCATGGGCATGGTGAATAAACTAGGGGATTATGATTTCTTCCAATTTTGTAAGTATTGACAATTGAACTGGTAATAACCTCAACCCAATCTTGTGAAATTAGTTTTGAACATGAAATTATGCACCTAAAGAATTCTTAAACTATTGCATGGTATAAAAGGCCTATTGAAACATAAATGGGTTTTAGTCTTAATTGACTAAATGGGTTTGAATCCCAATTGACTAAATGAGTTTGAGTCCCAATTGGCTAAACATTTTGAAGTCCTATTAGTTGATGTGTTAGAGCCCCATTTGGCTAAATGGGTTAGAGTCCTGTTGGCTGTTGGGTTAATATCCCAAATGGCTAAATGGGTTGGAGTCCTACGGGTTGATGAATTAGAGCCCTCGTTGTCTAAGTGGTTTAGTATAGAAAGATGATAAGCTTGCAAGTGTATGGATATAACGATACCTATGATGAGCCTAAACGAATGACTCTTTGCTTAATTATTGAGAATGTGTATAAATATTTTAATTGGACTTAATGGGAGTTTGTGTAGAAAATCGATGAAGGTGTAGGTCCTACGGGACCAACACCAAAAATCGCATTTTGCCAACGTGGGGGTCTAAATGATCGGGTGGTTTTAGTCTCCCTTATTACATGATCAGGTGTTCATGTCACCCTTGATATATGACTAGGAGGTTTGAGTCCCTTGTGCATATATGTTATGATTATTCTCCGGTTCATGCGGCTACACGCATTAGGGTTCGACCAAGGGGTGATAGTTGAGGCCCATATAGCCCATGGGTATTATTATAACAGTTAAGCTACACAATCCATGTTAAGACCTTTAGAAAAGTGATTTGAACTTTTTGCTCTTTATTAAAAGACCCAGCTTTAGACAAACTTGTCTTTTTACTTTTTTTTGAGTTTTTAAAATTTAAAATTTAATAAATTTGGTTATTCAACCATTCCTTATTTTTATTATGTACCTAAAATTTAAGACTAAATTTTTTACGTTACATAAATCTTTAACTAATTTAATTAATTGAGCATACTAGGATACATTCTTTTGAAGTAGTATCTGTATGAAAATTGACACCCGTTTAATGGTACTAAAATTTACATATATACACTAACTAAAATTACCTAATTACATTATATATCAACTTGCTAAAATATTTACACATATCCCAAATTATTTACATAAATTCCTTTACTTTCAACTTTCTATCTCTTAAACATTATAGTTCTCACAATCTCAATATCTCTTCTATAATTAACTCCCCCATATGCTCCCACATAAATCCCTTTTAACTTTTTTCTCTTTTAATTATTACACTGATTTTGGAAAAAAAAAAGTAGTATAATATTTTTGAGGTATTCTTCTTCCTCCTCTGTACAGTTATTTCTTGAAAATATTTATTTTTCTGCGGTAAAGTTGAGATTTTTACTGGGATTTGGTGTTGTTTTTTTATATGGGGTTTATTCTGTTATTAAAATAATTGTGTTTGATCTTTAAATTTGATGTAAATATTTGAGCTTTTGCTTCAAGATTGGATTTTTATGTGTTTTTTCTGTTCCTGATTTTGCTGAATATGGTTTTTATTTTTTTTCTCTTTTGTTAAATTAGTCATATAGTTAGGTAAGTTACATTAATTTGATATTTTAGATCTAGAAAAGTATGCCAAATTCTTGGATCTTTTTTGATGATTGGTGTGTTCTTGCAGATTTGATTGAACTCCACTTTTTTATTATTTTGTGTTATTTCAGTTCTGGAAATGTTTAGTTAGATTTACTTGTTTATCTATTTGCAGGCTCATGTAATTGGATAAATTTCAATAAATTATGCTCTGAATATTAGAAGAAGACAGAATAATCTGTGAATTTTGTATATTAACTGCTTAGTCCTTCTTCTTTTTTTGGTGTGATTGACTTTCTTTCAAGATGAGGATGTTTGAGGAAATGGGGTTCTGTGGCGATCTTGATTTCTTCCCTGCTCCGCTAAAGAAAGTGGAAGTGGATGTAGTTGCCCCATAAAATCAGATTGAGTTGGATTCTGTAGTGGATGATGATTATATTGATGAGGAGATTGATGTTGATGAGCCTAACTTTGATGTTCATGATAAATTCTATTTGCTGAGCTTATATTCTATGGTAATTTGCTCTTTGATATTTTGAAGAAGTGCTTGTTCTAAAGTTGGTTTGTTTGTTACTGTTCCTGAAAAATATACGAATGTATAATGTTTTATTAGACATGCCTGTCAGTGTATAATGTTCTTTGAGGTTTTGAAGAAGTGTTTGTTCTAAATTTTCAATATTACATTTGCTTCCTTTTTGTATAAGATGTTAGCATACATTATAGCCGATATATAATATGAAACTGTGCCATTCTAGTTAACTTACGAATGTGTAATATGTTGTTATACATTCAAATCATTGTATAATGAAAATTGTGCCAATCCAGTAAACATTTGAATGTATAATATTTGATTGTACATTCATCTATGTGTATAATGAAAACTGCCGCAATGACAGAAATTGCATTTTTTCTGATTTTATTATTTTTAAAATGTTTGTTTAATCCACTAACTCAGTTTAAAAAAATTTATGCAGCTATGTACTGATTTGTCATAACAAAGTCTGCAAGTGGATGTTGAGGGCATCTTCTATGAATGAATCGGAAATTAATGCTTATACAAAAAGTGGGTGTTGAAGGCGTCTTATCCTTATTCATACTCCTTATACATATATTGTGGGTGTGTATATACTATGTAATTTGGAACTATTATAGTAAATAGTTGTTTAAATGTAATGTGTATTACACAATTATGTACATTAAACTTTTATATATATATATATATATATATATATATATATATATATATATAACGTATGATATACTATTATACTTTATTAACATGCATGATGTTTTACTGACAACAATGACTTTTAACTGACTACATGTATTATTTTTTGTTTAAACAACATAAGAAATAGTAGACTTATGTAACATAATTCGTGATAATTTAAGTTGCCTTTTCCATTTTGTTTTATGTGTATGGTTATAGATTATACTTTCATGTAAATGTATAATACGTTCACAATGTATTTAATGTAAAAAATACATTAAAAGTATGTTAATAATGTATGATATAGTGCTATAGTTTATAAATATGTATGGCATTAAATATTTTCATTATTTTCTATGAAGTCATGAACTCTTAACAATATGTATGATGTTATGTAATACATATGTTTTAACGTATGAGACACTTGTTCAATGAGTTATTAACTTATAACATAATATACCTACTGTTAAAAATTCAATATGTTGATATACAGTAACACATTATTTTGTAATTTAGTTTTATACGTAATATATAATAAAATGTAAGGCAAAACCAGTAACTACCAAACTATATTAGTAATACTACAATATAGTGTAAATAATTGTACAACATTTCTTCAGATGTTATATAGGTATAATAAGAATAAGGACATCCATAAAATATGAATTACCATCCAAAAAGTAACATTGTAACCGTTTAACATCAACTACAAAATCAAGAATTAGTTGTTTCAATGCTGACTATTATAAAAAAATGCTACTCTAAAGTAACAACTGCACTTTCATCAATTGTTTGGAGATAACTATTCCACGGTCAATGAGGATCATCATTATCACTCGTGTAACCACTTGTAGTCTTTGTTACGACAAATCAGTACATAGCGGCATATTTTTTTTTAAAAATTGCGTCAATGGATTAAACAAACATGTTAAGAATAATAAAACCAGAACAAAATGCAATTTCTATCATTGTGGCAATTTTCATTATACACATAGATGAATGTATAATCAAATATAATACATTTGAATGTTTACTGGATTGAGACAGTTTTCATTATACAATGATTTGAATGTATAAAAATATATTATACATTCGTAAGTTAACTAGAATGGTACAGTTTCATTCCAAAATTCACATATTATTCTATCTTCTTCCAATATTCAGAGTAGAATCTATTGAAATTATCCAATTACATGAGCTTGCAAATAGGTAAACAATTAAATCTAACTAAACATTTCCAGAACTGAAATAACACAAAATAATAAACAAGGGAAGTTCAATCAAATCTGCAAGAACACACCAATCATCAAAAGAAGCATAAAGTGCACAAATGAGAAAGAGTCTAAGATTTTCTTAGGCATCCCACTTTCTTTGAAGCTCAACAAAAATACTGTACAAGCTATTTCCCACAAAAATCCAAGAATTTGGCATAATTTTCTAGATCTAAAATATCAAAAAATACAAAGTAAAAAATTATCCAAACCACAAAATTATTTCTTCAACTCAACGTAAAGTCTCACTCCATTGATGTTTCTTATGACAATTGGAGAAGAATTTCCTTCAACCACATATTTAACTTCTATTTTTTTCTTACTTCGTTGATATCCAGTTCCATGGCGATCGTAGAAACCAATTTCAAGAAAGTAATACCTTCCGAAATAATTATTGCGTCACTTTTGAATGACTCATAACTTATTTTTGACTCCCAAATTTCAGTATGTCGCAGTAATATGGGGATATTCATATTGATTTAAGTAGTACTAAAAAACGTATGTAGAAGAAATTTATTGCTTTTTCCTTTCCAAATCTTGAACCCAAGATTACAAAAAAAAATAAAAATTGAACATTCAGAAAAGTTTTAAAATTCAATATCAGGATACTACTTTTATCCAGAAAAGAGTTAAAGTTCCCCAACTATTGCCTTCAATTAAGAAACTTTAAAATAAGTAATTCTTTCAATTACCTTAAATTTAGAATTAGCTGTTACATCATACATTCGATCAATGTATAATATGTGACCGAATGTATGGGTATTTTTGCAAAAAAAGGGAGAGAAAAAACAAGAAGAGATTTTGTGTAATTATTTTCATTGTATAGAAAATTTATGTTGTTTACACATAATAGTTCTCTAATTGTATCCTAATGGACAACTAAAAAATTGTAAAATTTTTGAATAATAAATTTAGTTTATATAACCTTAAAGTTTCTTTCCCCTTAAAACTCAAGTTTTATAGTTAATTTTTCCTTAGTGTACATATTATTGCTATTTGGGTAAAGTTTTTTCACTAGGTTTAGCTATTTAATTTAGGTAAGAAATCATAATATTTAACACTTTTAAATTTATTTAAAATTTTACCTTATTTATAAAAGCATTTCTACAATTCTATTTAAGTTATATTTTGAATCAAAAAGTGACATACACTTTTAAATTTATTTAAAATTTTACCTTATTTATAAAAGCATTTCGACAATTCTATTTAAGTTATATTTTGAATCAAAAAGTGACATACTCTTTATTTTATTTTTTCTTCTTATTTTGATATTGATTCAAGTTGTCTTTTTACTTTATTTTTTTTATATTCATTGTTGTCATTTTTTATTTCTTAACAATGAATTCTCTCTTTTGATAATTTCTCTTCTTTTTTTTTTTCAGTTGGATATTTCTGATTGAAAATTATAAGAAATAAACATTTTGCCGTCGAATTAAACGGTCAAAAAAATTAAAGGTTTATCTCCTTTTTTGTTTAACTATAACTTTGTTTTGATTACGTTATTTAAATACGTTTTGCAATATTATTTGTTGAAATTATAGCTGAATAGGGTTATAGTTGACTATTTTAATTTGAGGCTTACTTATTAAGTTTGAAGTCGGATCAAGAATTAGGGGGACTCCTGAAATATAGGTCGGCGAAAATCCTCATAAGATAATTGTATTGCATGAGAAGAACCCTAATAACACAAAATTATACGAAGAAATTGGAAGCCTATTTTTAATATTAGGAGAACAAATGTCGGTAGATTTTTTTTTCCTTTTTATAGTGTATGTCGTAGTTTTTTTTTCCTTTAAAAAATATGGACTCATGACTTCGGGGGATGATATTATTTTGTTTTATTTCAAAATTTTAAATGGAATATTGGATATAGGCATTGGTATAGTAATTGAGGTTGTGAGAAAAGTTCAGTTGGGAAATTGGGTTGTGGAAAAGGTAGAATAGGCATTTGCTGATTTGTTTAGTGAAAAAATCTAATTAATTATGCACTTAATAGCTTCACCACACTTATTAATTCATTATCCAAGCTCCAAAAATCATGACACTCGTAGAACATCAATGGGTTTGTAATGTCAATTAAAGGTCCATGTCTTTAGATACAACTAATATCAGCCTCAGTTACCATACAACTATTGGACAAGCATAACAGTGAAATTATTTAAGAATTCATTGTTTATATATAATTTCAGATTTTCTGAATTAGTGATTTTTGTTATGTTTTCTTGATATAAATAAAAAAAAATATATTTTTATGTGTCTTATCTTTATCTAATCAAAAAAAATTCCGAGGGCAAGTGGTATAAGCGTTGAAATTTAGTGAATAATAAATTTGTCTCTCCACTCTTTTAAATTCAAATACCAAACTTTTATTTATGTAAAAGTTTGAAACTGTGACGTGCGTCTAAGTCACTTACCACTATACCAAAGCACCAAAGGTTTCTTTTGTGACTCACTATTGTACGAATACTATGAAATTAGTTAAAGAATTTTAAAAAAATATATATTTTAACTTTAGACCAACTTCATTGAATTGACATAACTCTATCCAGGGCATGACCTAAGAAATAGTAAAATTAGTGAAAATAATAATTAATTAGGATTTAAATAAATAAAAAGATGATATGTACTTATTTTGTACTTTATTTTTATATGATTAAGTATTACTTAATAGAGTAACTCAATAATTGTTCTATGGAGGTGGCGGATAATTAACAGAAGATAGAATAATTAAGATGTTGAAATATTTGTAATAAAAAGAACGTCATAAGAATCTTTTGTTTCTTTAGTGGATGTCCCCGAAGGGACTAATGTTGTCAGAACTTAATTGGAGTTCAACTGCACTTAAATATTCGTCCGGGATTAGGAATGACAATGGGGCGGTGTGGGTGCGGTGCGGTGAAGTGCGGATTTTAAGCTATGCGGTGCGGTGCGGGTTTTAAGTTATGCGATGCGGTGCGGGTGTGGTGCGGATTAAAGTAATTTTTTTTAAACGGTGCGGTGCGGTGCGGTGCGGGGTGCGGGTATATGCGGGTTTGAATTAACAAAAAAATTAAAAATTAGTATTGTTCTCGTGAATATACCTAAAATTATATGTGTTCTTTACTTAAATTTTATGATACTTAAAACTACATGCATAACACTACAAATAAATAATTTTATAGTAGCTTTTTTAACATCTCTATTCATTTGAATAAAAATATGATATTTGATCATTACTTGTACACGTTATACTTTTTGACAATTTTTTAGTGAAAAGTGATATAATAGAAATTAGTTATTATTTTCTAGTTGTATATTTGAAAATATTATGATTTTCAATAGAGTTACAATTTTTTTTTTAAAAAAAGGGAAAAAATAAAAACATGGGACGGTGCGGTGCGGTTATCCGCGGGTATGAATGTGGGGCGAGTTTATGCGGGTTTAAATATCATGCGGTGCGGTGCAATTTTAGAACTTGTGGGTTTAGTAAAAACCCGCACCGCACCGCACCGCACCGCACCATTGTCATCTCTATCCGGGATAAAAAACTAATCTCTTTATCTATGACATGAGTTCAGAGTATTTAATTTGATAAAAATTATCGTCACCTTGGCGGTCTCAAACACATCATAAAGTAACAAAAGTAAGAAGAAGAAAACATGGTCTTGGTTTGGGGGTGCTATCAGATAGTATGGTCTGATTTTGAATAAGTGAATTACGTCTATCGACTATCAATTTGTAAACATGCTAAATTAATAATTAAACTAATAAGATAGTTGTTATCAATTTTCAACAATCAGTTGACAGTCCTTAACCGTTCATTGTAGGTTAGGATTTTAATTATTCAGTTCAAGTATGTATTCAGATTCAAATATTTAAATCTTCACAGTTTAACTTATTCTAATTGAGCATCTGAACACATGATACTTGTTCTTAAAGGTAATTCCTTCTCAAATTTTGTTATCTCATTTAACCTGAATAAGTAGTAAAACCTTAGACCTGCTTTAAAGAAGGTGACAAATTTTATGTGGTTAATTTAATATTTAATGGAAAAATGTTCTGTTTTCACCCTGAACTATACACGAAATTGTTGAGACATACCCAAACTTTAGGAGGGTCCTCTTACCCCCCTAGACTAATTAAAATCGTATTTTTGGCAACCTTAGTGCCTATGTTACACATAAGTGGCACATCAGTGAATCAACACACTGAAGGTCCACATAGACATACATATGTGCCACATAGGCACTAAGGTTGCCAAAAATATGATTTTAATTAGTGGGGGGAGGGTAATAGGAACCTCCAAAAGTTCGGGTGTGTCTCATCAATTTCGTGTATAGTTTAGGATGGAAACAGTGCATTTTATCATATTTAATAGACGTTTGAGAAAAAATAAAACATGTGTTTAGGTGCTCGATTGGAACAAACCATCGTTTGAGTATTTAAATAAAATTTACTGCTAAGTAGTTTAAGTGTCCCTCAAAATAATTTTGTACTTATTTAATTGCAAAAAGTTGTGATAAATAAGAAAATAATACATTATTTACTTTTTAACATGATATACACATGCATCACACGTACACTAAACTAATATATATATATATATATATATATATAATTATATATATAATTATTTTGTGCTTATTTAATTGCAAAAAGTTGTGATAAATAAGAAAATAATACATTATTTACTTTTTAACATGATATACATGTGCAACACACGTACACTAAACTAATATATATATATATATATGTATGTATATATATATATATGTATGTATATATATATATATATGTATATGCATCAAATTATGTGCATTGAATTTCACTAATTTTTGAACTGTTAGTCATAGAATTATTTTATCCCTTACCTGATTTACATGCTAGCATTCAAACCGCTAACCATCTTTGGACATTGTAACCCCATGTGATGCAGGAACTGGAAATACTTCTACTTTTCCTGCGCGTGACTAGGTGATTGTAGGGTAGCTCTGTAATGCCCCGCATTTTTGAGCTAGAAATTGAATCTTCGTTCCTACGTGCGTAAGATCTAATTCCATGGTTTATGTTTAAATTCATGTGTCATGATATTTTGCCTAATATATGAAGTGATTATGAGGTGAAAAAAGTTCATAGAAATGGCCTAATGCAAGGTTGAGCTAAGAACCTTTCATTCATCCAAAATTGGATATTCAATTCTACAAGGGTCTACTTTGAACATGTATAACTTTTGATACGGGTTTTACCGATACGGGTTCATTTCATCCCCTAGAGGGATTATATGCTATCCTAATGCCCTGTGGCGTATCAGAGACAAATACTTCAAACTTTGTGGTAAGCTCGAGTTGGGGTCTTGGCTGCCGAGTCAAGGGCAGATTCCATATAGCCCATGAAATTTCAAAGTTGTAGGGTATACCACCTAGCTCAAAAGTAAGATAAAGACTGAGTCATGGATTTCAGATAATTGTTCAGAGTCTTTCAAATATGCCCATGTGTTTTTTATATATCTTATATAAAGCTGTCTATAAATTGCTCTCACCTATGTTGAATAAAATTTTTATTTTGGATTGCTCTGCGTACTAGTACTTTTGTGTTGACCTCCTATATTTCAGGATTCTGAGACACAGTTCTGGAGTCCCGCAAGCAGTAGATTGACTTATTAGAAGTTTGCAGCGGGTGAGCCTACCTTTATTTCGAAAGGCCTGGTTATAAAACTTGATATTGTTATTTTATTTTGATTCATGGTCCGACTAGGGGCCTTGTCCCAGATTTCAGAAAGATGTCATTTTCAGTTAGTAGAGATTTTGCAGACTGATTTTAGACGTTGTTAGAGGTTCATGGATTCCATTCTTGATTGTTCAATTGAATTATGATATTGACCATGATCCCGTATTGTTTATATTTTTGCATTTTTCTTCATATTATATGAAAGTGTGTATGATTGCGAGATAGAGAACGGCGCTCAGGCCTTCACGGTTTGAGATGCTCATCACGGCTAGGGCCTCAGCTCGAGTCATGAAAAACTTGGTATCAGAGCGCGGTTCATGGTCCCAGGATATCTACAAAATCGTTTCTAGTAGAGTCTTGCTTATGGGTGTGTTGTACACCACACTTATAATCAGGAGGCTGCCGGGCATTTAGGAGTTGTTTTCATTCTTTCATACTCTAGTTCGTGCTATAGAGTCATCCATAAGAAAGTTATCCAAGTTTATTCCTCACTCTAATTTCATGGTCCATGCCTCTCTATTGAGGCAATACAAGTCTAAGAGTTTAGCTTCCCCAATAATGCGGCTCTCTCTGATTGAGTTATTTAAAAAGTTATGAGATAGAATAAGGGCTTGAGAGGAGTCCATTATGAGGTGAAAAAAGTTCATAAAAATGGCCTAAAGCAAAGTTGAGCTAAGAACCTTTCATTAATCCAAAATTGGATATTCGATTCTACAAGGGTCTACTTTGAACGTGTATAACTTTTGATATGGGTTTTATCGATACGGGTTCATTTTATCCCCTAGAGGGATTATACGCTAGCCTAGTGCCCTGTGGCGTATCAGAGACAAATACTTCAAATGTTGTGGTAAACTGGGGTTGAGGTCTTGACTGCCGAGTCAAAGGGGAGATTCCATATAGCCCATGGAATTTTAGAGTTGTAGGGTATACCACCTAGCTCAAAAGTAAGATAATGACTGAGTCATGGATTTCAGATAACTGTTTAGAGTCTTTCAAATATGCCCATGTGATTTTCATAAATCTTATATAAAACTATCTATAAAATTGCTCTCACCTATGTTGAATAAAATTTTTTATTTTGGATTGCTTTGCATACCAGTACTTTTGTATTGACCTCCTATAATTCAGGATTCTGAGACATAGTTCTGGGGTCCTGTAAGCAGTAGATTGACTTGTCAGAAGTTTGCAGCTGGTGAACCTCCCTTTACTTCGGAAGGCCTAGTTATAAAACTTGATATTGTTATTTTATTTTGATTCATGGTCCGACTGGGGGGCCTTGTCCCAGATTTCAGATAGATGTCATTTTCAGTTAGTAGAGATTTTGTAGACTGATGTTAGACGTTGTTATAGGTTCATGGATTCCATTCTTGATTATTCAATTGAATTATGATATTGACCATGATCCCGTATTATTTATATTTTTGCATTTTTCTTCATATTATATGAAAGTGTGTATGATTGCCAGATAGAGAAGGGCGTTTGAGCCTTCACGATTTGAGATGCTCATCACGGCTAGGGCCCCATCTCGGGTCATGAAAAACTTGGTATCAAAGCATGATTCATGGTACCAGGATATTTGCAAAATCATTTCTAGTAGAGTCTTGCTTATGGGTGTGTTGTACACCACACCCATCATCAGGAGGCTGCCGGACATTTAGGATTTGTTTCTATTCTTTCATACTCTAGTTCATGCTATAAAGTCATCCATAAAAAGGTTATCCAAGTTTATTCCTCACTCTAATTTCATGGTCCATGCCTCACTGTTGAGGCGATACAAGTCTAAGAGTCTAGCTTCCCCAACAATGTGTCTCTCTCTGATTAAGTTATCCATAAAGTTATGAGATAGCATGGGGACTTGAGAGGAGTCTATTAGTGCTTCAGGGTGTATTAATTTGAGTATATGCCTTTATTCTGATAAAATCATGCCTTTCAGCCTAAGGTACAAAGACTATTCAGTCCCCTTTCAAAATTCTTATTGTAGATGTCTTCCACAAGGGTAATGATGTGTAGCAGAATGTTGGAACTGTATTTCCACCCGAGTAGTAGTGTATGTTAAAGTTTCATGACCTATTGGTAGCGAGTTGGTCCGGAAGTTCGTGATATGGAGTCACAAGGTTAGAAGTCAGAGTGAGGGTGACTTGTATAAATAGAGAGTTTTAGTTGTATAACCGTTGATTACGGGATGGTTTTATATTTTATAGTGATATACTAATGTGATAGCAATAATTATAGATTATATGGTAGTCTGTAAAGAAAGTGACTAGATATAATTATTATTTGTTCAAATAGAGAAGGAGCTCAAAGTGGATAATTATAGTGGTTGTAGAAATCATTTATAAGTGGTAAGAAGAAAGGGGTAGATTAGTTAATAAGTTGTTAGTAGAGCCTCATTAGTGTTTTTTGTGATGTATGATTAGGTAAGTGAGTATGATGTGAGGAATTAGAATATGTTGATAAGACTTAAATGGGTTATATTATGAGATTAAAACCGACTAATCCTATTGTGTGACTTTACCCCTTTGATGGTATTTCCTTTAGTAGCAGTAAACTAGTATTTCATGCGAGAAGGTATGTAGTGGATTTTGTGTTGTAATAATAAGGTTATGGCGGGATTGTGATTGTAGGTAGTAGCTAATAGCAGTGAAGTATTTGGGCTGATTTCCCAATTTGATGGACTAGTATAGTATGTGGAATGCTTTATCGGTGGTATATAATTAAGGATAGACAACAGGATTGAACTTTAGATATGGAGTTTAGATGTGGAGTGTAGTGGTCAGAATAATAGCTTGAGATTAATAATGCATATTTTGTGGAGTAATTAACAGGCTTGATATGATGTGCGAAATGGCCTAAATTAATGATTTATGAAAAATTTAAGTGGTTATCATGAGGTACATGTGTACTGAGTACTAGTGTTAAAATGATAAATTATGGTTGAATCATTAAGTGGATAAGAACATGAGTATATAGGAATAAGTTGAACCCCGAGGTAGCATGTTGTTAGATAAGGTGTGAAGTGTGTGAGTATCATGAGCACCTAGATTTCATTCCCGAATCTTGTAGTATGGAGAAGTCTGGGAAGTTGTTGCATAGTGCTCTTTAGATTTGAATTGAGGAAAAAAAATAACAAGTAGGCAATATGTGCCCTTGGTATAGTCTTACAAAGTTTGTGGAGTTGCAAGTTGGGTGATTAGAGGTGTAATACTAGTATAAGGAATTGAAGATAAAGTATTAAGTCTTTAGAAGTGTGGGTGTCTATGGTTGTGAAAATGTTAGTCGTAAGTTGATGACTTTGGGGGTTAGAAGAAATTACGATTAGTGTCCCTGAAAAGGGATGCCCTAGAAAAAAATTTAGTGCCTTTGTATTATAGATTAATGAGAGGAGTTTGTGTTCATGTATATACTGATACCCCCTATTGTGATAAGGAGTGTGGATGCGTACGCTCATGAGAGTGGGAGATATAGAGTGATGGCTATAGAGGCTAGCGGATGTTAAGAGTAGCATTTACTGAAAAGCAAGCCCTTCAAAGTATAGTTCTTCAGGGAGAGTTTAGAGTTTAAGTGTGTGGTGATGCCTCTTTTATGTTAAGACTTGTGGCTATAGATTTGATAAGGACATATATCCGTAAGTCTAGGATTGTGACTTTGATCTAAGGGGGAGATGGGGAACTAAGTTAGTTACCAAATTATTCTCAATTCGGCAAGTTGAGGGGAGGAGTCATGATAAATCTATTCCTACTCAAGCATACTCCTCCTACTTCAATTTCAGAGATCATTCTGCTAATATCCTACGTCATGTGTTCAAGTCATGCCTATGCCTATGGTTCGAGTTCTTTATGGATTTATGTTAATGACCTGATCTCCAAACTAGGAATATTTATGTCTCTCAGTAATCCAGTCTTTCATGTATTCAAGCCATATATTATATTCTTCATGATCCATGAAAATCTATGTCTCTCAACATACTTGCTCCTAAGGAAATATGTTTCCATATGTCACCTATTTATTCTATGTCGGGTTTAGCCAAAGTGATAGAGTTTATGTAAACTCATGGCAAATTTTAGTTCTTTAAATGAGAAACAATCGCTTCAAATGAAAATCTTTGTCTTAGTTGTAATGTAACACCACATAGCATTCTTGACTCAATACCACTCTTGGTTGTATGTATGGAGAGCTGACAACCTGGAAATTTTTTTAATTGTTAAAAGGCTTAGTCATATTTTTGAGCTATTAACTTTCATAATTTTTAAATTGATCTTTCCGACCCCGAGAAATAGATTCTTGAGTTGATTCATGATCAGGGGTGTAAAGGGGGTGTCTCAGGAAAGTTTTATATTTTTCAGACGATGTTTAAGGCATGTTTGGATAATCAAACTAGTGGGCCAACACAATATTGATGCATCGTACCAGGAACCACGCCAGTAGGGACCGACGCAGCGCGTTACTTAACGTGTCGGGTGCCCAATTCATCTTATTGATTTTCGAGTCCAAGAGGGTAATTCAGTCTCTTTTCCTCATTTTATCTTGAAATATGCACCAGTGTTTTCTCATAGTGCTCTATCCTAAGAATTCATGCTTTATTGTGCTTTTTCGAATGTCTCTCTGCTTATGATCCAAACACTTGATATATGGAGCACCTCGTGTCTATTTTATCGTATCTTCATTTCATGTCCCTCCTTGAGTAGTGCAACAAGTATAAGTTATGTTCTAATAGTGTTTCTCCCATTCATGACATTTGTTCTCGGGTCCCTTAATCACCCTCCATATGTTAGTGCGATGGTGGATGTGGAAGCGTAGTAATATGGTAAGTATGAGTGTAGATGTTCTTGAAGGTGAAAATTTTTATGTGATTTCTTGAGCTAAGGTTATAGGAGAAAGGGAAATTAAGGAGATGAGTTGTGTGAAATAGCTAAGAAGGGAATGGACTTTTATTATAAGAAATAGTTAGGAATGAGATATATAGCAAAAATCTTTGTGCATGTGATTAAATTTGCTGGTCTTAGTGGGAAAAATCCATGAAGTGGGTGTAGTAATGATAGGCTTGAATGTTTTGATTGGTGAAAACTCAACCCATATACTATGTTGTTAGTATTCCTTGAATTAAAATTTTGAGTGTGTTTGATGGAAGTGAAAAGGTGAATAAATATTTTAAAAGAGGTGTAGAGTACACGGCCCCGAAGCTTAAATTAGCACCGTTTAGCTCCGAGTTGGGCTCCAACATGGAAGCACCATGTAGTGGGACTCAAATTCTTGTGGCTACACGTATGATGGGATAAATGTAAGTTGAAAAGTGTGAAGTATGCTATTTATCGTTTGGGGCGTAGACGATTAGTGTCTCTAAGTTTATGTCTATTAATTATACCTTGCAAGGTAGAGAATGCTTATAAATCCTACGTCCTATAAAAAACTTATTTCATGATTAGTACCAATGTAAGTCATTCCTAAAATCACCAAATTAACTCAAGCCTTATGTTGTGATGATTATGTTTCATAGAGCTCATGTGCAAGATCATCCCTATGTAAAGTGTCATTGCCTCATGTTTCATGCATATATGTTTCGCTCGGGGTTACCATGAACCTCATTTGATGCCTTTGTATGTTTTTTTGAGGTAAATTATTCAATACGAGATTACATTCTTCATTCTATACTTTTAGATCCTCAAAAGTCCCTACCTATCATTCGGGGACGAATATCCCAAGGGGGAGATAATTTAAATCCCAGCATTTTCGAGCTAGAAATTGAATCGTCGTTCCTACGTGCGTAAGCTCTAATTCCATGGTTTATGTTTAGATTCATGTGTCATGATATTTCGCCTAGTAGATGAAGTGATTATGAGGTGAAAATGTTCATAGAAATGGCCTAAAGCAAAGTTGAGCTAAGAACCATTCATTAATCCAAAATTGGATATTCGGTTCTACAAGGGTCTACTTTGAACGTGTATAACTTTTGATACACATAGAATTTTGCTGCTCAAAACCCATCAATTGTAGATAATTGAATTAACTTTCTAACGATACCAATTTTCCTAAAATCCGATAATCGAGTGAAAAGTTATGACATTTTTTGTGTGAGGCAGTAAGCCAACGCGATGTCGACGCGATGCATCGGCCAGCGCATTACGGAACTGTTTCACTCATTAAATCAGTTTCTAATGAGTATAGGGGCATTTTGGTCACTTCCCCTCACCCAAAATCTGTCTATAACATAAGATTTGTGTCCCAAAAATCATAATACACTCTATAAATCAGTTTTCCTCTCAAATCAAAACCCTAACTCATCTCCAAAGATCAAGAACTCATCCCTAAGATCAATAATTCAAAGAAACAGATAAAGATCCAGGTTCCATATTTTAAATCTTATAATCTAAGGTAAGTGGATTTTATCCTAATTACATGGGCTTGTTGAATATTTTTAAAGTTTTGCAAACATAAATTTATAAAGGGGTTTTGGAATCTATGTTTTCAATTATGTATCATGAACATTCTAATTATATCATTGGTTTGACCTTGAGGCGTTTCCCCTTAAATTGGTTTATACTCATATCTATATATGTATGTTTAAAAATTGAGATTTAAGATTGAACTGAGAGCATGAATCCATATAACCCCCCTCTTATTGTTAAGTTGTTTTTTTTTTTTATGTGCATCATGAATTACCCAATTGCATTTTTGAGAAGTATGACATGAAGGTCCTGAATTTTAGATTATGATTTGATAATGGTTTTGAACTTAAGAGGGGGTGTATTTTTTGATGTTAAATGTTAAGGACATTGCTAAAATATTTGCATGATTTGTCACAAAATTTCATAACCACCATATGCTGTTGAAATATTGAAAAGAGGGAGTTTTCATGCATGTGTTCACATGAGTTTAAAGCAAGAGTCCTTTTGAATTTATTGGTTGATATGGTGGTCCCAAACTTCATGTTTTGAAATAAGAGATTATAATATGCTATGAATGGCCTAGAGATGCAACTCGCAAGTCAATGGTATGACGATACCATATAAATGAATGCCATAACAACGTAAGAGTTTCAAATTTGATTTTATATAGTGCATATTTTAAAGAGCTAAAAATGAGATTAAAGAGGGTTAGGTGGTTTCCCGAAGAAGTCTTGAGTTCAAGAACTCCTAGCCCAAAATTGTGTTTTGCCGATACGGGTTCATTTCATCCCCTAGAGGGATTATACACTGGCCTAGTGCCCTGTGGTGTATTAGAGATAGAGACTCCAACCCTTACAGAAAACTTGGGTTAGGGACTTGGCTGCCGATTCAAGGGCAGATTCCATATAGCCCATGGAATTTTAGAGTTGTAGGGTATACCACCTAGCTTAGAAGTAAGATAAAGACTGAGTCATGGATTTCAGATAATTGTTCAGAGTCTTTTAAATATGTCCATGTGTTTTTCATATATCTTATATAAAACTGTCTATAAATTGCTCCCACCTATGTTGAATAAAATTTTTTATTTTAGATTGCTCTATGTACCAGTACTTTTGTATTGACCCCGTATATTTCAGGATTCTGAGACACAGTTCTGGAGTCTCATAAGTAGTAGATTGACTTGTCAGAAGTTTACAGCTGTTGAGCCTCCCTTACTTCGGAAGGCCTGGTTATGAAACTTGATATTGTTATTTTATTTTGATGCATCGTCCGAATGGGGCCCTTGCCCAGATTTCAGAAAGATGTCATTTTCAGTTAGTAGAGATTTTACAGACTGATGTTAGATGTTGTTAGAGGTTCATGGATTCCATTCTTGATTGTTCAATTGAATTATGACATTGATCATAATCCTATATTATTTATATTTCTACATTTTCCTTCATATTATATGAAAGTGTGTATGATTGCTAGATAGAGAAGGGCACTCGGGCCTTCACGGTTTGAGATGCTCGTCATAGCTAGGGCCCCGACTCAAGTCGTAACAAGCTCGAGAATCAGATTGAAGTTGTGAGCTTCCATGCTTCATGGACCTTATTTCATGTCTTGGTTTCATTATGTCATAGACTATTTTATTAGTTCTTTTGGCTATTGTTAGGGGCATTTCCTGACCTAGGACTTTTGTTGGTTTTTTTAGAGGCTTTGTGGATTACCGTGTACTAGGTATTGGTTATAGATGTATCTTAGACATCTTGAGACTATTTTTATCTATATTGTTATATGTTTAGAATCCATCCACTGTTTGTGTATTGTGTTTTGTTTGACTTGGATAAGGAGGTCGTCTCGGGTCCGCGGCGGACTTGAGATGCCCGTCACGGACAAGACTTGGTTTGGGTCATGACACTACTAAGAGCATAAAAACAATATTAGCTTTACCTGGATGCTTGTGAAGACTCGTGTCATAATCCTTGAGCAACTCAAGCCACTGTCTTTGCCTAAGATTCAATTCCTTCTAAGTAAACATATATTGCAAACTTTTATAGTCTGAATAGATGTCTACATGCACCCTTTCAAGATAATGAAGCTAAATATTCAAAGAAAAAACCATAGCCGCTAACTATAGATAATAAGTCGGTTAGTTCTTTTTATGAACCTTAAGCTTCTCAGAAGCATAGGCCACTACATTACCATGCGGCATCAACACACAACCTATTCCTACATAAGACACATCACAAAATAAAACAGAAGCATCAGTACCCTCGGTCAGGGTCTAAACTGGCGTAGAAGTCAACTTATCCTTCAATTTCTCAAAACTACCCTCACAAGCATCGGACTACAAGAACTTAACCTTCTTTTGGGTCAACCTTGTCAACTGAGCAGCAATAGATAAGAAACTCTCCACAAATCTCCTATAATACTCGGGCAAGCCCAAGAAGCTCCTAGTGTTGATCGAAGTTATGGGTCTAGGCCATCTCTTCACCTCCTCAAATTTTTGTGGATCAACCTTGAACCCATTACTAGAAACAACATATCCAAGAAAAGCCACAACATTTAACCAAAACTCACACTTAGAAAATTTTGCATACAAATTCTGGTCCTTAAGGGTTGCAACACAATTAGGAGGTGATTGAGATGGTTCTCTTCACTCTTAGAATACACCAAGATGTCATCAATGAAAACTATCACAAACAAGTCCAAAAAATGCTTGAACACCCGATTCATAAGGTCCATGAAAGAGGTTGGAGTATTAGTCAACCCCAATGACATCATCAAAATCAAATAAAGACCATACCCAGTTTGAAAAGCAGTCTTGGGAATATCACCCTCCCTAATCTTCAAGTAATGATAACCCAAATAAGGATCAATCTTAGAGAAGCATCTAGAACCATGAAGCTAATCAAAAAGGTCATCAATCCTAGGAAGAGGGTAGTTGTTCTTTACTTTCATCATATTCAACTAACGATAGTCTACAAATCCAAAGCGACCTATCTTTCTTACGCACGAAAAGCATAGGAGCACCCCACAGACAAAAATTAGGATGAATGAACCCTTTATTAAGAAGATCTTTTAGTTACTTCTTTAGCTCCTTTAATTCAGCTGGAGCCATTCTACAAGGAGGAATAGAAATAGGATGAATATTCGTAGGAAATCAATCCCAAATTTTGTTTCTCTATTGGAAGGAATTCCTGGAAGATCATCAAAAAACCCTTTAGAAAATCACTAACCACGGGGACAGATTGCAAAGAAGCACTTTTAAAATCAATTTCTAAGCTCTAAGATAAGATATGAACCTCTCTTTAGGCACTAAAGAACTTCCCTCCCATTCAATTACCGGTTCGTTAGGAAAATAAAAACTGAGCTTTCGAGTCCTACAGTCTGAATACGCATAGCACGAATAAAGCCAACCCATACCTAAGATAACATCAAAATCTACCATATCCATCTCTATTAAATCCACCAATGTCTCTCTATAGAAGATAGACACCACACAACCCCTATAGATTTTTCTAGCGAAAATAGAATCACCCATAAAGGTAGAAATAGAAATAGAGACAAAAATATTTTTGAGACCAAATCCAAAATGTACATCCACATAAAGGATCACGTAAGAAAGGGTAGACCCCGAGTCAAGAAAATAATACACATTACGAGATAATAGTTGTAACATACCAGTAATAATGTATGGAGATGCCTCAGATTCCTGGTGAGTAGTAAGTGCATTGAGGCAATTCCGACTAGTGCTAGTACCAGAAGTAGCGCCCTTTGGTGTAGGAGCTAAAGACGTGGCAATCGGAACTTTATTACCCCTAGTGGCAACTCTGGCTGAAGGATAATCTCGTTGTATGTGACCCAATTAACCATAATTATAATACTGATTCCTTCCCTCCTCATAATAACCACGATGAAGTTTCCCATAAAAATGAGAAGGAGGATAAGGTAGGGTTGACTGAGCTCCACTAGCCTAAGATTGTGCACCCTGTGCCTTAGGACCACTACTAGTCTAAAAAAGGTGATTGGAAGATGGCTTAGGATAATAGTGATAACCGAAAAATAAGAACTTTCCCAATTCTTCTTATTGGTTCACTTTCTCCCATCTTTCAACAATTCTATTGACCCCCACCCTGCTCTAAATACCTAAACTTCTTACTCCACCTCTCCCCATATCATCATTAAATATTGTAGCCTTACACTCTAGTAACAAGTCACGGGACAACCCAGAAACAAACTTCCTAATCTTATATCTCTAGCTAGACACCAACTAAGGAGCATAATGAGAAAACTACTAAAATTTCAAGGCATACTCTTTCACACTCATCTTACCCTACTTTAAATTAACAAACTCCCCGGCCTTAGGTTTCCTCAACTCCCGAGGAAATAAATGATCAAGAAAGGTTCCTAAAAGCTCATCCCATAATATCAGCTCAGCATCATAACCCCTTAACTGATCTCACTCTGCATACCACTGATAAGCTATATCTTTTAGCTAATATGCAGAAAACTCTACACCTTCAAAATCAGTAGCTTGCATCACTATGAAAATCTTCTCCATCTCATCCAAAAACCCCTAAGGATCCTCCTCAACCTTAGATCCTATAAAGGTTGGGGGATTAAACCTTTTGAACTAGACAACCAGAGTGACCTCATAAGAAAGAGAAACTAAACTAATTAGATCCAACTAATAAGACTGAGATGTTACCAACTAAGTAAGAAAATGAATAGACCAGCGAAACTTCGCATTAGAGATGTCCCCCTGAGGCGGCTATTCATAATCAACATCACACTGAGAATCCCAAGAAGGACTAGTGGGTATAGGTGTAACTCTACATGGAGAGGCACAATTAGAAGTAGGGACCCTATACCAGCTCTGCACTTCATACATAGGGTGAGTCCTGTAATATCGCGCATTTTCTTAGCATAATTTAAGTCCCTCTACATGAGTATTCATATATAAAAAATTTTAAACACTTATTATTTTCTAGTTTAGAGCCTTCCATTGCGTAGGAAATTCAATTAGCTTTCCAACGATATAAAATTCACCCAAATTTGATAATCGGGTAAGAAGTTATGGAGATTTTAAGTTCCAATTGCAAAACCACATCATTCTGAGACTTAACACTTCGCGGAGATAGTGTAATAATAATTTTCATCTTCCAGTGAGAGTCCGTGATTCTGGTGCATCGCACCATAGGCTCAGTTATGAATTATCAATTTCCAGTGACCCTACGCGATACCATCGCATCGTGGTGGGCTCCCAGGTCGCAAATAAGGTGGAAATGCAATTTCACCACATCGCGCCATCGTTAAATTTCCCAATTGTCCAATTTCAGTGACACGGTGCAATAGCACTGCATTGCACCAGCCCAGAAAATCAGGATTTTTAATCAATTCCAAGTTTTAATTTCAAGAGCTTTTAAGTACTTTCACCTTGTCCCAGTCAGCCCCAAACATGAAATTTAGTCCCTTATAACCTAATTGGGAATCATTCTAATCAATTTTTCCCCAAAATAAAGGACATTCTCTCAAGTAGTAAAACCTTAACCTTCAAGAATCAAGGTTAAATCTCAACAACTCTCCATCGATCCTTCCAAATTCATCATCCCAGGTATGTTAGATGTTTATCCATGGATCTCTTTCATCCATGGAGTCCAAGCAACCCTTTTAAATTATAAAATTATGATCTTTTCAAGTTATTATATTTTAAATTCTGATTTCACCCATGAATCTCCATGAACAATGATTCTATACCAAGTTACCATGAAATTATTGTTATTATTTAATCCTCCATGTTTTAATATTATTATTTATTGAATTAAACTGCGAATTAATGCTATTATGATGAATTCATGCTATTCCTACAAATTTCATGACATTCCTATGCTTGTTTTAAACCATGAACTACAAGTGTTTGATAAAATGCCTACAAGAGTGATTTATTTAATAAGGGCCTTCATGTATTGGTATTCACTCTTTATTATCTTTTCAGTATTGTTGTTTTGAGTCCTGGGGGTATTGAATACTTGAAAACCATAACTGTATATTTAGTCTAGTCATAGTACATTATAGAATAGTCTTCATATTATATTATGAGCATTATCAGAATAGTCAGATATCAGTCATTGAACTCAGAACAGTCTAGTAACTTAGTTTCTTTCAGTTAGGAGTAGGATTTAGCACTGAGTGAGTGCAGGGATGGCAGCTTCCCCATTAGATAGGCAGAGTCATTAGTAGTAGCCCCTATACTCCAGAACTATGTAGCCAGCGTAGGATATGAGAAGTCACCCGTTAGATCAGGCTTGACTATCTCGCAAGGTCACCCGTTAGTTCAGGATTGACACCCTTAGTCCTTTGGACATTATATTAGTTTAGTGGATCCACACATCCATTGTTAGTACTCGTGGTACGCTATTTATACCCTTCCAACTAGGGTTACAGGTTGGACCCTGATTAGCTCAAATTGGGGAATGTTGGTTAGATGATACCTCCTACAGTCTTAGATATAGTCTCAGTTACAGTTTCAGTTTAGTAATATAGTCTTAGAGTTATTTAGACAAGGCATACAGATATCAGTATTTTGTCAGTATTTTAGTTTGTGGATTTAACTCAGTCTATATTATATACTTGGTCATGCATCCCCAGTGTTCACAAATTTTCACATATCCTTAGTATTCATAGATTTTCATGCATTTTCAGTATCTACGGATTCTATGCTCTTTATTTTGTATTCCATGCTTTACATGCATATCCAATTAATTATTACCATTCCCATTTATGAAACCATGCATATCAGTCTATCTTATTTAGCATACCAGTACATTCAAAGTATTGATCACATACCTTTCTTTTGTGCTATGATGTATCATATCATAAGTGTTGACGCTCAGTTCTCGGATTACGCTTAGTCCCTCAGATCATCAGTAGTACAGTAGTAGTGGGGAGTCCTTCTCATCCAAGGATAAATTATATTACTTCATATCATTATCTCAGTAGTTAGTAGAGTTAGTTGAGGCCTGCCCCATCAACTCATAGTATTCAATTTAGAAGCTTTTCAGACACTACTGTTAGTTATTCAGATTATTTAGATTTTAGTATTACGCTAGATTCATAATTCAGTAGTTGTTTCATTATTAAAACCTTATGGCAATGTCAGTATTTTTCCGCATTTTTGATTATATTATTCAGTGCTCACAATAGGTACCAGCTCAAGGGTTAGCTTGTGGTCCCTCGGGATCATAAGCACCGTGTAAAGACTAGGGGGTAGTCTCGGGTCATTACAAACTTGGTATCAGAGCCTAAGGTTTTAAGTGTCCTAGAAAGTCTGAAAGCCACGTTGAATAGAGTCTTGTGCATAGGTGTGTAGCACGCTACCCTTATGGACGAGAGGCTATAAATATTTAGGAAAAAATTTCCCCTGTTTCGAGTATTCATGGTGTGTGAGTGAGCATGAGCTAAAGTTAAACTCTTTATCTAATCTACTTCTTCCTTCTATTTATATAATATGCCTCCCAAGAAGAACGAAAGAAGAATAGGAACTCACCAGCCCCTCAGCCCATCCAGGCAGATCCTCTGGATAAGCATGTCTCTCATGTCCAATTCAGAGTTGCGTTCACTACTCTAGCCAATTTAGTAGGAGCACAAAATAAATGGCCAGCTGCTGTTCTATCCAACCAAGTGGCCAATATGCTACAACCAAAATTCAGGATTTCACTCATATAAATCCTTTTTCTTTTACGGGATCCAAGTCTGAAAAGAATCCACAGGAATTCTTAGATATAGTTTAGAAGGTAACGGATGCTCTGGGGGTGACGTCTACTCAGAGGGCCGAGTTGGATGCATATCAATTGCAGGATGTATCCCATTCTTAGTTTAAGAAGTGGAAGGTTTATAGGGGTATAGATGCAGGGCCTGTATAATGGAAAGAGTTTGCTACAACATTTTAGACAGATTCCTCCCATTGGAGTTGTGAGAGTCCAAAGTGTTAGAGTTCATTAATTTGAGGCAAGGCAACATTAGTGTCAAGGATTATTCCCTTAATTTTACTCAGTTAGCTAGGTATGCTCCTTATGTGGTAGCTGATAATATGTCCAAGATGAGTAAGTTTATGTCTGGCATATATGATAGTGTGGTCAAGGAGTGTAGGATCACAATGTTGATTAGTGAGATGGACTTTTCTAGACTGGTGGTCCATACTCAATAGATAGAGGAGCAAAATATTAAGAAAAAAAAGAGAGGAAACAAGAAAGCAAGGATAGGTAGTTTTAATTTCAATCTACCAAAGTCAGAAGGTGGTAACCATCCTTAGTTTCATCAGAGGTCTACAGCCCCAGCACCCTCTTCAGCCAGTGCCCAATACCTAAATTGAGAAAAAATAATAGGGATAGGGTACCAGGCTCTAAGTCCCAGGTCAGTATTAGCAGTGCTCGTACCAATCTTTTATGTTAGAAGTGTGGCAGACACCATCAGGGTGAGTGTAGAGCGGGTAGTAATATGAGCTTTGGGTATGGCAAGCCAGTCCATTGGATTCAGGAGTGTCGGGTAGTTTCTCAGAAAGGTAGGGATGTGTGCCAACAGGGCCAGTCCCATCAGTCGTCAGTTCCATCCTGTGTTCTAACTCAGTAGGGTGTCTCTTCTAGTACTACCAGTGGTCAGCATCCGAACAAATTATATGCTCTTCAGTCCCGCCAAGATCAGGAAAATTCTCCTGACGTAGTTACTGGCATGTTGTAGGTTTTTCACTTACATTTTTATGCTTTACTAGACCCTGGAGCTTCTTTTTCTTTTGTAACTTTATAAATAGCAGTCAATTTCAGAGTCAGTCCTGAAACTCTAGCAGAGCTCATTTCCATTATAGTTAGGATGGTATACAGTAACTATCCGGTTATAATATCTCAAAAAGTTACCTTAGTTGATCTAGTGGAGTTAGAGATGATGGATTTTGATGTCATTCTCGGCATAGATTGGCTCTACTCATGCTATATCTGAGTTGATTGTAGGAACAGAATAGTTCATTTTCAGTTCCCAAATAAACTAGTCCTTGAATGGAGAGGTAGTACTACAGCTCTTAGGGGTCAGTTGATCTTGAACCTTAGATCCAAAAAGATGATATCCAAGGGGTGTGCCTACCATCTTGTGAGAGTCAATGAATCTAGCTCAGAAACTCCTACTCTTGAGTCAGTCCCAGTGGTAAATGAATTCTCAGATGTGTTTTCTGAAGATCTTCCCAGAGTTCCTCCCGAAAGGGAAATTGACATCGGAATAGACCTTCTCCCAGATACTCAGCCTATATCTATTTTACCATATAGAATGGCTCCAACTAAACTTAGAGAGTTGAAAGAAAAGTTAAAGGATCTCTTAGATAATGGATTCATCAGGCCCAACATCTCTCCGTAGGTCACGCCTGTACTATTCGTGTATAAGAAAGATGGTTTTCTCAGAATGTGTATTGACTAACGCCAATTGAACAAGGTCACTATCAATAATAAATACCCACTTCCTAGAATCGATGACTTATTTGACCAACTTCAGGGTTTCAGTTACTTTTCCAAGATAGACCTTAGATCAGGCTATCATCATCATAGAGTCAGAGAATGTGATATTCCAAAAACAGCTTTCCAAACTCGGTATGGTCACTTTAAATTTCTAGTCATGTACTTTGGTCTGACAAATGCCCCAACAGCCTTTATGGACTTGATGAACCGAGTGTTCAAGCAGTATTTGGAAATTTTATCATAGTCTTCAATGATTACATTCTAGTCTATTCTCGTAGTAAAAGCGATCATGCAGACCATCTCAATATAGTACTTCAAACTCTTAGAGCTCACCAGTTGTTCACTAAATTCAGTAAGTGTGAATTCTGGCTAAGATCATTAGCTTTCATTGGCCATATTATTTCTGGTGATGGCATTAGAGTTAATCCTCAAAAGATCGAGGCAGTGAGAAACTGGCCTCGACCTATCTCTCTATCAGACATCAAGAGTTTCTTAGGTTTAGCTGGCTATTACCATCGATTTTTCAAAGGGTTTCCTTCTATTGCATCCCCCATGCCCAAATTGACTCAGAAGAAAGTTAAGTTTCAGTGGTCAGATTCCTACGAGAAGAGTTTTAAGGAGTTGAAGACTCGACTCACTCAGCCCCAGTCTTGACTCTACCAGATGGTTCTAATGGGTTTATTCTATACTGTGATGTGTCCAGAGTAGTTTTAAGTTGTGTCTTCATGTAGAGAGGTAAGGTCATAGCCTACGCCTTCAGACAGCTTAATCCACATGAGAAAAATTATCCGACTCATAATCTTGAGCTAGCTGCAGTAGTATTTGCTTTAAAAATTTGAAGGTACTACTTGTATGGGGTGTATGTGAATGTGTTCACAAATCACAAAATCCTTCAGTATGTATTCTCTCAGAAAGATTTAAATCTGCATCAGAGAAGATGGTTAGAGTTATTAAAAGATTATGACATGAGTATTCTGTATTATCCAGGCAAGGATAATGTAGTGGTTGATGCTCTCAGTAGATTGTCCATGGGCGGTGATGCTCATGTTGAGAATGGTAATAAGAAGTTAGCTCACGAATTTCATCAGCTTTCCCGACTAGGTATTTGCTTAGTCGACTCAGTAGAAGGTAGTGCATGGGTACAGAGTAGTACCGAATCATCTCTAGTTTCTGAGGTGAAGAAAAATTAGGATAGAGATCCCAGTTTTTTTAAGTTAAAAGAATCATTCAAAGATTAGAAAATGGAGGTTTTCTCCCAAGGGGGAGATGGTGTTTAGCATTTTCAGGGTAAATTGTGTGTGCCTGGAGTAGAAGATTTGAGGCAACAAATTATTGCAGAAGCGCATGGTGCGCATTACTCTATTTATCCAAGGGCCAATAAGATGTACTGCAATTTGTGGGAGTTCTATTAGTGAAGTGGGATGAAGAGAGATATTGTAGAGTTTGTAGCTAAGTGCTCTACATGCCAGCAAGTTAAGATTGAGCACCAGAAGCCTAGTGGGCCCATGAAGGATTTCAATGTGGAAATAGGAGGAACTGAACATGGACTTTGTGATAGGTTTTCCATGTACCCGTCATTAGTATGATTCTATTTTGGCTTATCACAGACAAGATGACCAAATCAACTCATTTCTTGCCAGTCCATACCTCTTATTCAATTGAGGACTATGCCAAACTCTATCTCAAAAAGTTGGTTAGATTACACGGTGTTCCTTTATCTATCATCTCAGACAGAGGTACCCAGTTTACCTCTCATTTTTGGAAAGCATTCCGAAAGGGTCTTGGTACCTAATTCCATCTCAGTACAACCTTTCACCCTCAAATAGATGGTCAAGCAAAAAGGACCATTCAGACTCGAGAAGATATATTGAGAGCATGCATTGTTGAATTCAAGGGTAGTTGGGATGACCATTTTTCTTTGATTGAATTTGTATATAATAACAACTATCATTCCAATATCTGTATGGCTCCGTTTGAGGCTCTCTATGGTAGGAGATGTAGATCTTTAATTTGTTGGTTTAAAGTAGGTGAGGCCATAGTAGTAGGGCCTGACTTGGTGTTTGATACATTAGAGAAGGTTCAGTTGATCAGAGAAAGGTTTAGGGCTTCTAAGAGATGACAGAAATCATATGCAAATGTGAGGAGAAAGGATTTCGAGTTTGAGGTCGGTGACTTCATGTACTTGAAAATCTCTCCTATGTAAGGAGTGAAGAGATAAGGCAAGAAAGGGAAACTCAGTCCCTGATATGTCGGTTCGTTTAGAATTCTCAGTCGTTTATGAGCTTGAGTTGCCTTCAGATTTAGCCTCAGTACACCCAGTGTTCCATGTCTCATTGTTGAAAAAGTGTATTGGTGATCCAGATGTAGTTGTTCCCTTAGAAAGTGTAGATATTCATAACAGTCCTTCCTTTGAGGAAGTCCCAATCGAAATTCTTGATCATCAAGTTTGTAGACTAAGGAACAAATAAGTTCCACTAGTCAAAGTTCTTTGGTGGAATCAGTCCGTTGAGGGAGCCACTTAGGAAGCAGAGGTAGATATGCGGACCAAGTACCCTCATCTTTTCTCCTTGAATCCAAATTCAATATAAGGTACCAAATCTTCTTAAGATTTCTCTCTATCATGCTCAGTTTTAGTTGCACATCATGTTCATGTTAGTCATGTATTCATGAGTCAATTCAGTCATGCATTCCATGCATCAGATATGTATGTTGAGTGTTTAAGTTTAGTTCATCAATTTTCCGTCAGCTTAACCAGTCTCATTTGAGGACGAATGATCCCAAAGGGGAGATATTGTAATATCCCAAATTTCCTTAGCATAATCTAAGTCCCTGTGCATGAGTATTCATATATAAAATTTTCTAAACACTCATTATATTCCAATTTAAAGCCTACCATTGCGTAGGAAATTTAATTAGCTTTCTAAAGATATAAAATTCGCCCAAATCCAATAACTGGGTAAGAAGTTATGGCGATTTTAAGTTTTCTGACACTTAGCTCATCCCCAGAGACAATGTAAATAAAAATTGTCATATTCCAGTGAGGGTCTGTGATTCTGGCACATCGCGCCATAGGCTCAGTTCAGAATTGTCAATTTCCAGTGACCTTACGCGATACCGTAGCATCACGATGGGCTCCCAGGTCGCAAACAAGGTGGAAACATGATTTTACCGCATTGAGCCACCGTGCATTTTCCCAATTGTCCGATTCTAGTGACACAGCGTGATAGCGCTGCGTCGCGCTAGCCTAGAAAATTGGATTTTCAGTCAGTTTCGAGTTTTAATTCCAAAGGCTTTTAAGTACTTTCCCTTGTCCCAATCATCCCCAAACACGAAATTTAATTCCTAAAAAACTAATTGGGCATTATTCTAATCAATTTTTCCCCAAAATCAAGAACATTCTCTCAAGTAGCAAAACCCTAACCTTCAAGAATCAAGGTCAAATCTCAAGAACTCTCCATCAATCCTTCCAAATTCATCATCCCAAATATGTTAGATGTTCATCCATGGATCCCTTTCATCCATGGAGTCCAAGCAACCCTTTTAAATTAGAAAATTGTGATCTTTTCAAGTTATTATGTTTTAAATTGTGATTTCACCCATGAATCTCTATGAACTATGATTCTATATCATGTTACCATGAAATTATTGTTATTATTTAATCTTCTATGTTTTAATATTATTATTTATTGAATTAAACCATGATTTAATGCTATTATGATGAATTCATGATTTTCCTACAAATTCCATGACATTCCTATGATTGTTTTAAATCATGAACTAGAAGTGTTTGATAAAATACCTACAAGAGTGATTTATTTAATAAGGACCTTCATGTTTGGTTCTTTAAGCTTTAGTGTCTTTTCAGTATTGTAGTTTTGAGTCCTGGGGGTATTGAATACCTGAAAACAATAGCTGTTTATTTATTCTAGTCTCAGTACATTAAAGAATAGTCTTCAGATTATATTATGAGCATTATCAAAATAGTCAGATATCAATCATTAAACTCAGAACAGTCTAGTATCTCAGTGTCTTTTAGTTTGGTATAGGATTTAGCACCGAGCGAGTGCTGGGATGGTGGATTCCCCGCTAGATAGGCAGAGTCGTTAGTAGCAGTCCTTATACTCCACAACTACGTATCCAGCGTAGGATATGAGAAGTTACCCGTCAGATTAGGTTTGACTATCTCGTAGGGGTCACTCGTCAGTTCAGGCTTGACACCCTTAGTCCTTCGGATATTATATTAGTTTAGTGGATCCACACATCCATTGTTAGTACCCATGGCATGGTATTAATACCCTTTCAACTAGGGTTACAGGTTGGACCCCGATTAGCTCAAATTAGGGAATATCGTTTAGATGATACCTCTTATAGTCTCAGTTACAGTTTCAATTCAGTTATGCAGTCTTAGTGTTATTTGACTAAGGCATACGGATATCAGTATTTTTTCAGCATTTCAGTTTACAGATTTTACTCAGTCCATGTTATATGCTTGGTCATGCATCCCCAGTGTCCACGAATTTTCACGTATCCTTAGTATTCATAGATTTTCATGCATTTTCAGTATCTACGGATTCCATGCTCTTTATTTTGTATTCCATGCTTTACATGCATATCCAATTAATTATTACCATTCCCATTCATGAAACCATGCATATCATTCTACCTCATTTAGCATACCAATACATTCAAAGTACTGATCGCATACCTTTCTTTTGCTCTATGATGTATCATATCATAGGTATTGACACTCAATTCTCGAACTGCACTTAGTCCCTCAGATCATCAGTAGTATAATAGTAGTGGTGAGTCCTCATCATTCAAGGACAGATTATATTTCTTCATGTCTTTTTCTCAGTAGTTAGTAGAGTTAGTTTGGTCTCATCAACTCACAGTATTTAATTTAGAGGATTTTTAGACACTACAGTTAGTTATTTAGTTTGTAGTATTACGCCAGATTCATAATTCAGTAGTTGTTTCATTATTAAAACCTTATGGCAATGTCAATATTTTTCTACATTTATGATTATATTATTCAGTTCTCACAACAAGTACCAGCTCATGGGTTATCTTGTGGTCCATCGGGATCGTAAGCACCGTGTAATGACTAGGGGGTAGTCTCGGGTTGTTACAAGTCCCCTTCATATTGTCCTCAGGTAGGACAGTGTTCCCAACAGAGTTTCTTCGAACACCATATCATCGGGAAGTCATAATCTAAAATGCGAGGAAGCCAGGAGTTAGAGAAATCTCATAACACAAGACTTTATAGCCGAAAATACAACAGAAGAAAGGGAAACATTCTTAAATGCCTTATAGTCTCCTCCTTATAAGTGTGGTGCGCTACACACCGATAAAAAAAATGCTCGACATGATTTTTTGGACACACAACGACTCTAAATCATGCTCGGATACAAATCTTGTCACGACCTGAACCAAGGCCTGACCGTAATGGGTATCTCAAGTCTATCATAGATCGGAGACAACCCCCTTAACCCAACCTCAAGAAAAGTCTCCAATATGCTTGCAAGATGTATCATAAATGCCCAATCAATTAACATAACCACATTAACTCCTAAGTTCTATTAATATCCAAACCATGCCCACCTAGGCCTTCCATATCCATTTAAATAACCATTTATCTATTAATGTAATGCATTGAGTTCCAAAGCAAGTTAAACTATGCAATTTTCATAATTTCAGTTATATTCATGAAATGGGTTAAGGTTCATGCAAATGCAAACCAAGATTCATCCAATAGGGGAAACTCATGTCCCTAATTCCACCCATTTTAATAATGTACCAATTCAGTACCAAAAATATTAATTTAAAGCAGAATAATCAATTCAAAGCATAGGACGAGTAATTAAATCAATAACAACCAAAACCCCTTAACCTAATTTCAAAACTCACTATTTAAATCATATGAAATCCATCAAATCAATTTCACAATGTAAAATTAAAGTTTAGGGCAGAGAAACACGCTAAAACACACAAGAATTCGAAGTCAATTCAGAGTTTAGAGTTGGGTGATAAATGTATGGTGAAACCCTTAAGATTTCTTGGTTGGAGAGTTAAAGATGAATAAAGTGCAATTAGATCTTTGAAAACTAAAGAAAAAAGGTCCATTTTATTTTTATAAGTTGTGGAAAAGGTGAAAAGACCAAAAGCCCCTCACCCTTAAGTGAAAAAAAATAAGAGTCGCGATTTTACACCTTAGCATGGAACAGCCTTATCACAAAGGTTATCCTCCATTCCACGCCAATATTGCAGAGGGTAACCTCCGTGCCATAACAATAACGGAGAGCCACACTGCCTCGGTGCTCCAAAATATCCCCAAACCCTTTCTAAAAATTCTAAAACTTTTCCAAATTGCCCTTTTAATACCCCTAAACATAATTCAAGTCAAAAATCAATATAACAAACACGAGAAGGACAAAAATAAATTGATCAAAATTTTTAAGGGGCTTACATTCACCTGTGTACCCAAACTTTTTCGAAATGAATTCCAAAAGTGAGAAGAAAACTACGTGCCTTGGTTTGAAACAATGGAAACTGGCACACTATGCAACTTCACAACCTCCTAAATGAACTACTTAGCATAATTCTCTTCGAAGTGGTTAGTCCTCATAGGCAAAAAGTGAGTAGACTTAGTCATCTTATCAACAATGACCCAAATGGAATCATATTGATTGTGAGACCATGAAAGACCTGTAATGAAATACATATTGATTATCCCCTACTTCTACAAGGGAAACTCTATCTCTTGAGACATACCACCATGCTTCAAATTCTAAATCTTAACTTACTGATAAACCATACATTTGGCAACAAAATTTGCCACATCCCTCTTCATATTATTCCACCAATAGATTTCCTTCAAGCCATGATACATTTTAGTTGAACATGGATGAACTTTATATCTGGACTCATGAGCCTCAGTCAAAATCCTTTCTCATATCCCATCACCATCGGGAACACGCAACCTACCCTGATACCTCAGAATACTATCACTCTCAATCTGGAAAGCCATAAACTTTTGTAGAGCCACATCATATTCTTAATCTGCATAAGACATAAGTATAGAAACCAAAGCCTGATTCTCCTTCACCTTAGCACCAAAAAATGATTTGACCATATCTTATATAATCATTCCCCCATCCTCATAGTAAAAAATATAAACTCCCAAGTTGTCCAACCTATGATCGTCCTTTACTAATCCTCTTTTCTCCTCATAAACATGAGATAAGCTCCCCATAGACAACCTACTAAGAGAATCAACAACCACATTAGATTTCCCTATATGGTAATGAAGACTCATGTTGTAATCTTTGAGAATTTCAAGCCACCGACTCATCTTGAGATTCATTTCCTTCTGAGTGAACATATATTGTATGATCTTACAATCTAAATAAATATCCATATCCACCCATATAGATAATAGCACCAAATCTTCAAAACAAAAACCACAACCGCTAACTCCAAGTTATGAGTCAGATAGTTTCTCTCACGAACCTTCAGATGCCTAGAATTATAGGCCACAACCATACCATAATGCATCAAAACACAACCCCGTCCCACACGGGATGCATCACAAAATATAACAAAACCATCAGTACCTTCGAACAGGGTCAAAACTGGTGCAGAAGTCAACTTATCCTTCAACTTCTCAAAACTACCCTCACAAGAATTAAACCACAAAAACTTAACCTTTTTCTTAGTCAACTTTGCCAACAGAGAAATGATAGATAAAAAAATCTCCACAAACCTCTTATAATACACAGTCAAACCCAAGAAGCTCCTAATATCAGTTGAAATCGTGGGTCTACAATATTTCTTAACTGCATCACCCTTCTGTGAAACCATCATAAACCCTTCACTAGAAACAACATGCCCCAGAAAAGTCACAACAGTTTACCAAAATTCATACTTATAAAATTTCACATATAATTTCTGATCCTTAAGGGTTTGCAATATAATTTAGAGGCTGTAGAAACCCTAAGGGTTGCCTCACCCATTAAGGGACCAGGTCCTTCAAAATCAATCACAGGCAAAGTACAAAAAAATATCTAGAAAGAAAGAGATAGTGCAGGAAGAGTAAAAATAAAAGATTTTTATATGGAAACCTAGGAAGGAGAAAAACATGGCTTGCCCTCACAAGCACCAAAGAAATTCACTATAATCAACCTCCTAGTTATAGTCTAGATTTTAGCCTAACTCTAGGCTCCTTTTGCTAGTAAAAACTCTACTACAAGATCATCTTGGTAACTTTACCAAGGACCCTCTCTACTGATTAACTCTAATCGGTCTAACACTTAGGAAATTCTACCTAAGCACCTCTCTCAACAAATGAAAATACTACTCTTATAGCATGAGTAGTTCAGTTATAAATCAGTACTTACTCAAGAACAATTTCAATTTAATATCACATAAATAACTAAGAACTTGAGTTGTGTTGAGTTGGAGTTTTTGATGCCTTACTTCACTTTTTATAATTACAAAAACCATTTGATGAAGAGGCATCTCTTTTTTTTTAAAGCTAAGTGATGATTAGGGCTGAAAGATCATTGGACTAGTTGTCCTAATCAGTACAGAATAGCACCTGTGGTGGATATTGTAGAGCTTGATATGATTGACTTTGATGCTATTTTAGGAATGGATTGGATCCATTCGTGTTATGCCACATTAGAATGTAGAACCTGAAAAGTCATTTGCTCCTTTCCAAATGAACTAGTGATAAAGTAGGAGGGGTATTCTTTAGCACCTAGGGGAAAGTTCATATCTTATCTCAAAGCCCGTAAACTTATGTCAAAGGGGTGTTTGTACCATCTTGTTTCAATTAAAGATTTTAGTACTGAAATTCCTTCCCTCCAATCCATTCTCATAGTTGATGAATTCCTAAAAGACTTTCCTAATTATCTCCCTGGGATACCACCTGACAAAGAGATTGATTTAGGCATTGATTTATTATTAGACACCCGTCCTATTTCTATTCTGCTATATAAAATAGCTCCTGCTGAATCGAAAGAGTTGAAAAAATAGTTAAAAGACCTTCTTGATAAAGGCTTTTTTCATCGTAGTGTCTCTCTCGGGGGTGAACCTGTACTCTTCGTGCGTAAGAAAGATAGATTCCTCCTTATGTGTATAGATTACCGTCAGCTAAATAAGGTCACAGTTAAATATAAATACACCCTTCCCACAATCAATGATTTATTTGATCGACTCCACGATGCCAAATATTTCTCCAAAATAGACCTTCATTTGGGGTATCATCAGTTGAAGGTTAGGGAGGCTAATATTCCAAAAATAGCTTTCTGAACCCGATATGGCCACCATGAATTCTTAGTTATATCCTTCGAACTGACTAATTCCCCTACAACTTTTATAGACCTAATAAATAGGGTGTTCTATCTATTTCTAGATCTATTTGTCATAGTCTTCATTGATGATATTTTGGTCTACTCTAAGAGTGGGGAGGGGTATGCCAATCACCTTTGAAGTGAGGAGGGGCATGCCAATCACCTCTGAATCATCCTTCAGAACCTCAAAGATTATGAGTTATATGCAAAGTTTTCTAAATGTGAAATCTAGCTTAGTGCTATTGCTTTACTGGGGCACATTGTTTCTAGTAAAAGGATTAGGGTTGACCTTCAAAAGGTTGAGGCAGTGAGAAAATGCCCCAGACCTATGAATCCAACCGACATTCAGAGCTTCTTGGGTTTATCAGGGTATTACCAAATATTTATAGAGTTTTTCCTCCAGAGCTACTCCACTTAATAAACTGACTCAGAAAAAGGTAAAATTCTTATGGTCTGACTCTTGTGAGAATAGTTTGAGAAACTAAAAGACAAGTTAACTACCACCTTAGTTTTGACACTTCCCAAGGGTACAGAGGGTTTTGTTATGTATTGTGGTGTGTCCCGGGTGGGACTTGGATATATGCTTATACAGCATGGTAAATTGGTGGCTTATGAATCTAGGTAGTTAAAGGTGTACGAAAAAAAAATTTCACCCACGACTTAGAGTGATAAGCAGTGGTATTTGTGCTTATGATATGGCATTATTATTTGTATAGGGTCCATGTTGATATATATTCACTGATCACAAAAGTTTGCAGTATGTTTTCTCATTGAAAAAGTTGAATCTTAAGAAGAAGAGGTAGTTTGAGTTGTAAAAGGACTATGACATAAGTCTACATTACCATCTGAGAAAGTCTAATGTGGTGGTCAGCACCCTTAGTAGATTGTTAATGGGCACTTATTCTCATGTGGAGGAAGGAAAAATAAATATGGCGAAAGACATTCATCAGCTTGCAAATATGGGAGTTTGAATCCTAGATTCTGAAGATGGAAGAGTATATGTTCATGAGGTAGTTAAATCCTCCCTGTGTGCAGAAGTTAAGGAGAAACAGCCCGAGGACCCCATTTTGATGCAGATTAAGGATGATGTTGTCTTACAAAAGGTAATGGTATTTGAAATTGGTGGTAATAGGATACTGAGTTATCAAGGTAGGCTATGTGTGCCGAATGTAGATGGGTTGTGAGAGACGATTCTCAACGAAGCTCACACTTTGAGGTATATTGTTCACCCAAGATCTATAAAAATGAATCATGATCTTAAGATGATTTACTGGTGAAACATAATGAAATTTGATGTTGCTAACTTTGTGTCTAAGTGTTTGAATTATCAACAATTCAAGGTAGAGCATTTAAGACCAGGTAGCACTTCCCAAGAGATAGCTTTGCCTATGTGGAAGTGGGAAATGATAACATTGGACTTCCTTACGGGGCTTCCGAAGTCCCAGAACCAATATGACTCTATTTGGGTGATTGTAGACTGGATGACTAAGTTCGCTCATTTTCTACCTGTACGGATGAATTATTTGGGGGATGACTATGCTAAACTATACATTTGAGATATAATCCATTTGCATGGTACTCTTGTGTTTATTATATCTGACTGAGGTACACAATTCTCTTTGCATTTTTGGCGGTCCTTTCAAAAGGGTTTAGGCACCCAAGTGAACCTGAGTACCGCCTTCCACCTGCAGACATATGGGAAAGCAGAACGCACCATTCAAACCTAAGAAGATATGTTGAGGGCATGTGTGATAGAATTCAAGGGTAATTGGGTGAATCATTTGCCGTTGATAGAATTCGCCTACAATAATAGCTACCATTCCATTATACAAATGTCTCCTTTTGAAGCACTTTATAGAAGGAGATGTAGGTTTCCAATTGGGTGGTATAAAGCGGGTGAGACCCAGTTGTTTGGGCCTGACCTTTTTCATCATGCGATGAAGAAAGTGAAGATCATTAGGGAGCGACTTAAGACAACTCAGAGTTGCCAAAAGTCCTATGCCAGCGTTAGAAGGAGAGAGTTGGAGTTTGAGGTTGATGATTGGGTATTTCTAAAGGTCTTCCCTATGAAGAGAGTCATACGATTCGGAAAGAAAGGAAAGCTTAGTCCTCAGTTTATAGGGCCATACCAAATTATGAGAAGGATCGATGGAGTTGCTTATGAGTTGGATTTACCAACAAACTTGACTTCTGTACATCTTGTATTTCATGTATCCATGTTGAAAAAGTGTATTGGAGATCATTCCCTAGTGTTACCTATAGAAGAGATCAATGGAAAGAACTCATTGTTATATGAAGAAGAACCCATTGCTATTTTGGATTGCCAAGTTTGGAAGTTGAGAAGAGGGAGATAGCTTCGGTTAAGGTGTTGTAGAAGAATTAAAAAGCTAAGGAAACTACTTGGTAGTTGGAAGATGACATGTGTGCAAGGTACCCGTCTCTCTTTGAAACCATGGATAACGATATTGAAGGTACAAATCATATACTGCTCTCTCTTTTTCTCTTAGTGTGCTTGAGATTGTGCTTGTCTGTGTCCCAAGTCATCATTTGGGAATAAATGATCCTGGGGGGGATAATGTAACACCCCATACCATTCTCGACTTGATACCACTTTTAGTTGCATGTATAGAGGACTTACAACCTGAAATTTTTCTAAGTGTTAAAAGACGTAGTCATATTTATAAGCCCCTAAATTCAATGATTTTTAAGTTGATCTTCCCAGCCCCGAGACATAGATCAACACGATTACCCCGAGACAGGGGTGTAAAGGTAATGTTTCGGGGAAGTTTTGGATTTTTTGAATGAAGATTGGGGCACGTTTGGATTTCATTTCCAGAACCTCACCACGATTACACCGCGTCACGGTGGGTATAGAAATGTAAGTTTCATTGCATCATGGTAAGGGCCAAATCAGCATTCCAATTATGAACTTAAATTACAGAAGGGAAGTTCTTTATTTTCCCATGGCCCCAAGTCGTATTAACACAAGATTAAGTCATCATTAGGGCATTTTATGCCAAATATCACTCAAATTCTCTCCCAAAACAAACCTAACTCATCCCTAAAGGTCAAGAATCCAACCCCTAAGTTCAACATTTTCAAGAAAAGAGTAAAGACTAGGGGTTCCAATCATCAAACTGAGTATCATAAGGTAAGTGGGACTATCCTAAACCTCATGGGCATGGATTTACTATTTTTTAAACTTGATTTAAAGAGTATATATGTATATATACGAAATTAGTTTCAAGATCTTGATGAACATGTATTGAAAACCCTATGTTTTGATGAAGAATTGTAGAAATTGTAAAGTGGTGTTTAAAAATTAAATTATTTTCATGTGATAATGTGATGTTAGAATTATGAAGTTAAAGGAGAGCATGGGATATGTAATTCCCTCTTTTACTATAAAAATCCCTTAATTTTTACATGTTGTAAATTGATTATGCGAATTGCCAAAGGCTTGAGTCTGTCAATGAATTGATATGTACAAATGTACTATTTTATGGGAAAATGAGAGAGTGTTTTACTTTTTTTTGTAAATGGTCATGTTTTCCATTGAGAATGGCTTCGAATTTGATAAGAAAGGTGACTGTCGTAGATAAAGTATTAAAGAGAGAATTGTTTGGTTTTCAACTACTTTGAAATATGAACCTTTGTTAATTAGTAGATCTTTTGGGTGGTCAACAAAAACTTTGATATGATAAGAGGCCAGTAGAGTTGTGATATGGCTTGCAAGTCAGAGTATGATAATACTCTAGTGTGATATTCCCGAAAACAAAATAAGAGATAAACAATTATAAGATAAAGATATATTTTAAAAAGTCTAAAACTAGGCTTAAGAGAGTTAGGTGGTTACCCAAATAAGGAATGAGTTAGATGACTCATTTCCTAAAACTGTGATTTGCTGACAAGGGTTCATGTTTGCTCGAAGGGTAATTGTACGCTGGCAACGGCCCTATGGAGTAGTAGAGATGCAGAGACTCCAATCCTTGCGGAAAACTTAGGTTGGGGGCTTGGCTGTTGAGTCAAGGGAGAATTCCATATAGCCCGTGGAATTTCAAATTGTAGGGTGTACCATCTAGCTCAGAAGAGAAGAAAGAGTAGAGTCGGGATCTGAGGCTTTCTCCCAGGGTCCTGCTAAGCAATAGATTGGTTTGTCAGAAGTTTGCAGTTGGTGAGCCTCCCTTATTTTAGAAGGACTTGTTTATGAAAGATTGTTATTTGGTTTTAGTTTATTGTCCGACTGGGGCCTTGTCACAGCTTTTTTAGAAAAGTGTTGTTTTCAGATTATTAGAGATTTCGTACACTGGTGTTAGATGTTTTTGAATGTTTATGGATTCATATTTGTATTGTTTGCTGAAATAATAAAGTGACCATGTTTCCATTTTGTATTGTTTTCTGCATTTCTGTATAATGTATGAATTGACCATATGATTACCAGTTAGCAGGGCTCTCGGGTCTTTATGGTTCGGCATATCCGTTGCAACCAGGACCTCAGTTCAGGCTGTGACAGAAGACCACCCCCTTAGCCTAACCTCATGAGCACAAAATAACCAAAAAACCCATATCTTTCTATGAAGCCTCTAAAACTAGAGTAACATCTAAGTCGGGACATGCCCCAACTTTGACAAAAAAGAATCCAAATTACTACAAAAATAAAGAGAGAATGATAAAATGACAAAGCCTTATGAAAAATGAAGGCTCACTACTTCACAGTACCTCAACAGGCGTGCTAATCCACCTAATGCTTCATAGGAGCAACAAAAAAATCTTCGTATCCTACATCATGAAATGACGTAGCGTCCTAGGAAAGTCAGTGTGATATGCACTGGCATATAACTTAAAAAAAGTGAAAACATAATGCCATGTCCAAAAATTGATCAAAACCACATAAACACATACACACAGACACATATATATAGGATGTCGGGATAGGGTAAGTGTCATGAGCATGGGAGTTTTAAAACCATTAACCTTAATTGCATAACTTTATCTATCCTAAAAGTATCCATGGGCTATATAGGTTTAACTTTCCCTGCTGAAAGGGCCCCCGTGTGTGTTAGCCATACGAACTGAGAAAATTTTGAGGAAAAACAAAAGCCAACATGGTAAATAGCCATCCCAAATATAGATGTCAAGTGTGTGTCAAGCACACGATCATATAGATCCCTAACACCGACAAATATGGTTTCAAGTGTTTGTCCCCCCGGGACTTACACCTTCATAGTGAGCTACACAACTACCTTTAAGACAAAATTAAAACACTTTGCACATAATTCCAACCAATAATCCAGGAGTAATTCATTAAGGCATTTACCACTTGATATCTTCATACCAATATGCTTTCAAGCTAATGTATTTAAGCCAAACCAATTCACATAATCAAATTGGACTCTCAAGTTCCATTAAAATCCAAAACAAGGCCATCCAAATCCATCTTTTTATCCATTAATGCAATGCATTGAATTCAAAAGAAAGTTAAACCATGCAATTTTCCATCATAAATAGAATATTCATAAAATGGATTGAGGTCCATGCATTTCCAAGCCAAAATTCATTCAATTTGGGGAAACCCAAGTCCCCCGTTCCAACCATTTAAATAATGTGTCAATTAAGTCCCAAAAACATCAATTTAAGGCATGAATAATCAATTTAAAACATGGGACAAGTACTTCAATAAATAACAACCAAAACCCCTCAAACCAATTTCAAAACCCACAATTTAAATCACATGAAATCCATTCAATTAATTCCATAATGTAAAATTCAAGTTTAGGGAAGACAAACATGCTTGAAACACACAAGAAATTGAAGTTAATTTGAAGTTTGGAGCCCGAATGATGAATACATTGAGAAACCCTTGAATGTTCTTGGGTTTTGAGTTTTAAGAGAGAAAGGATGATTTTGATCTTTGAAAACTGAAGAAAAAAAAATCTTCTTTAATGTTTAAAGGTTGTACACGGGGTAAGAAGACCAAAAGCCCCTCACCTAAAGTAAAAAAAATAAAACTAGATGATATTAACACACTGGCATGACACATCATTATCCCGAGGTTATCCTCTGCCACACCGATATACCGTAGGTTAACCTTCGTGACACAGCCTTATAAAAGACCCTCAGTGCCTTAGGGTCCCAAAATGAGCCTGAACCCCTTCCAAAATTCCAAAACTTCCCCAAACACCCTTTAAACATCCCTATACACAATTCAAGTAAAAAATCGATATTATGTATGTAGCAAATTCAAAAATAAAATCATTAAAGTTTTATGGGGTATCACTGGTGTCCTCCGCTCGTGTCTCAACCAAGACTACTTTTCCATCTCTAATTTTTATATATGTCTTCTTCCATACCTTTTCACGAGTGGGTGGTCTACTAAGATATGTTTTTGGCAAATAAAATAAACATAGTGAATCACAAGTGTATCAATAATTTGCTACCAACTAAATGTACTAATAATTACCTATTTTCTCTTAGTTGTTCCCATGGACACTAAGCCGCATGTGTGTAATGAGCCACCCTTCTTGGACTTTTGAGCTGCCTTTGTCTACGGTATTTTTAAACTTTGAAGACTGACAGTATATAATAAATTGATTTGAATAATCTGACCGAACCATCCAGGTGGTCGTTCGTTACTTCGAGCTTTAGAAAGCATGAGCGACAATAGAGAAGATTTCTTCTCTTTAAAATTACATTGAATAACCTGATCCTCAGAAAGACTCTATGTACAGCTTTTCTGCAAGCAAACTATATGGCTTTGAGAGTATAAGTAATTCAAATAAAAAATAATATGCATGTCAAAAAGTACACTCATTACTCAATGTGATTAACACTTGGAACACTTTGAAGTTCAGTCCAAACAGTTGTACTTTATAGATAGAAACTCTATAAATTTGGCTTCTGATAACTGAGTTACTAACATACTAGTTGATGTCAGCACTCTGCTATAATCAAAAGATAATAAACGCAATAGTTATATTATGTCACAACCCGAGTTGAGGCCCTGGTCGTGACGGGCATCCCGAACCATAAAGGCCCGAGCACCCTTCCTATCTGGAAATCATATATATCATGCATATCTTATTGAGAAATATGGAAAATATAATAAGAAAGAAACATGGCCAATCTCTGAGTTCCACTGAATAATATGAAATTAAGTTCATATTATTCAAAACGCATGAAATCAGTCTGTGAAATCTCTAACGAAATGAAAATCAATATCTTTTCTAAGCTGGGACAACGCCCCAGTTGGACCAAAAATAAAATAAAATAACAATGTTCTAAAAATAGGCCTTCCGAAATAAGGGAGGCTCACCAACTTCACACTTCTGTCTGACAAATCTATGGCTTAGCGGGACCCCTGAATTGAGCCTTGGACCCTGAAATATAAGGGGTCAATACAAATGTACTAGTACACAGATCAATCCAAAATAATTTACTTTTATATGTAACATAAGCGAGAGTATTTCATCAAGCGTTATGTATGGATTAATTTAAAACACATAGGCAATTCTCGAATAAACTTAAAGCGATTTTTTAGATGCATTTCCTTTATTTGTGTAACTTCTGAGCTAGGTGGTACACTCAACATATCTAAAAGTATCCCACGGGATATATGAGATCCGCCCTTAACTGGCGTCAAAGCCCCCAACCCAAGTTTGTCGCAAAGGTTGGAGTATTGAATGTGATATGCCACAGGGTACTAGGCCAACGTATAATCCCTCTTTGGAGACATAATAAACCCGTATCGGCAAAACATAGTTCTGGGCAATGAATCGTATGACTCATGCCTACTTCGGGTAACCACCTAACTCTCTTAGTGCCCATTTTTAGCCTGTTCTAAACATGCATCTTTATGAATTCAAAATCTGAAATCTGAAATGAAATCTATTTTCTGTTCTGAGTTTATTATGGCCTTATCTGATTTGGTATTGTCATACCATGACTTACGAGTCATATTTAAGCCATTCAATATCATATTACAGTCTTCTCTTTCAAAACATTGTGTTCATACCACCAAACTATTCAAACAGTATAAGAGAATGAATATAGTGAAATTCATGAAAACTTAGGCAAAGATCCTCAATTTCAATTCACAAACACGTGGTGGTCAAGTATTCTTGTAACAAATCATGCAATTGCTCTCTTTAAATCATCATTTTAATTTATGTAATTAAGAAAATGTCCTCTCTTCAAGTCATCATCAAAATGAAGTCAATAAATAATTGTAAATATATTTATGTCATGCTTCTCAATATGCAATCGAATAACTCATAACGAGAGAGGGAGTATAAATCTTCATGCTCTCAAATCAAGGTTCAAAACACAAACCACATGTATACATATATATGAACGAAAATTGAATTTAAGGGAAGGCCTCAAGACCAAAACATTATTATAAAAAATGTTTCATAATGCATAATTGTAAATGTAAATTCAAACCCTTTTGTAAGTTCATGATTTCTCAACATCTAAACATGATTAAAACGATTTCACCACGCCCATATAGTTTAGAAAAGCCTCACGTACCTTAGATTATTTAGTATGGAGAATGGAACCCAACTCTTGACTTGTCTTTTGGAAATTTTTGAACTTAAGAAGTGAATTCTTGGTCTTTGGGAGGGGAGTTAGGGTTTATTTATTGATAAATTTGAGTGTATTTGAGCATAATATGCCCTAACGATATTTTAATTTCATGTTATAGATGAGATATGATGAGGGAAAAGACTGAAATACCCATCCAAACCTAAAATTTATTAATGCGAATCGGGCACCCGACACGCTAACTGGCATGCCACATTAATCCCTCCAACGCGATAAGCTACGCGATGCATCGGTCTTGCCGACACAGTACCCAATGCGACGCGGCCATATCGCGTTAACATTCTATTTTCTAAATCCAAACATGCCTCAAACGTTGTCCAAAAAATCCCAAACTTCCCCGAGACACCCCCTTTACACCTTTGAACATGAATAAACTTTAAAATCTGCATCTCGAGGTCGGGAAGATCGATTTAGAAATCATAAAAGTTTAGGAGCTTTAAATATGGCTTATTCCTTTTGATACTTAGAAAATTTTTAGATAGTTAGCACTTTAATCATGCTATCAAGTGAGGTATTAAGTCAAGAATGCTACGGGGCATTACATTATCCCCCCTTTTAGCATTACCCTAATAACATTACATTATCATGACCCTAATGCTACGACTTCAAGCATACTAAGGAAAAGATAAAGAGATTAGTATACGATTTATACCTTCTATGTCATCATCTATAGTCTCAAAGAGGGTTGGGTATCTAGTTCGCATGTCATCTTCTGACTCCCAAGTAGCTTCCTTGGCTTTTTTATTCTTCCACAACACCTTAACCGAAACTATTTCCTTACTCCTTAGCTTCCTAACTTGGCAATCCAAAATAACAATAGGTTCTTCTTAATATGACAAGGAGCCTTTCACATTGATCTCTTCCAAAAGCAACACTAGAGAATGATCTGTAATGCACTTCTTCAACATGGACACATGGAATACTGGATGCACGGAAGCCAGGCTCGTGGGCAAATCTAACTCATAGGTAACCCCACTTATCCTTCTCACAATCTAGTACGGTCCTATGTAACGAGGATTGAGCTTCCTCTTTTTTCTAAATCGCATGACTCCTTTCATGGTGGAGACTTTTAGAAACACCTGATCACCGACCTCAAATTCCAACTCCCTTCTCCTAACATCGAGATAGGATTTCTGGCGACTCTGAGCTGTCTTAAGTCTTTCTTTAATGATATTCACCTTCTCCATTTCCTGATGAATTAGATCAGTCCCAAATAATTTGGTTTCACCCACTTCATACCATCCAATTAGTGACCTACATCTCCTCTCATAAAGTACCTCAAAAGGAGCCATCTGAATACTGGAGTGGTAGCTATTGGTGTAGGCAAGTTCTATCAATGACAAATGATCCACCCACTACCTATAAAGTTAATCACACAAACCCTCAATATATCCTTAAGGGTCTGAATGGTGCGTTCAACTTACCCATCAGTCTGAGGGTAGAAGGCGGTACTCAGGTTCACTTGGGTACCTAAATCCCTCTGAAAAGACCGCCAAAACTATTAAGAGAATTGCGTACCTCGATTGAATATAATGTATACCAGTGCCCCATGTAAGCAAACTATTTCCTCAATGTACAGCTTGGCATAATCATCTCCTCAATAGTTAATCCTCACGAGCAGAAAGTGAGTTGACTTGGTCATCTGGTCTATAATCACCTAAGTGGAATCATATTGGTTTTGGGACCTCAAAATCCCCATGATGAAATCCATATTTATCATCTCCCATTTCCACATTAGCAAGAATATCTCTTGGAAAGTACTACCTAGCCTCAAATGTTCCACTTTGACTTGTTGACAAATCAAATACTTAGACACAAAGTTGGCAACATCTCTTTTTATAATGTTCCACCAATAAATAGCCTTAGGGTCATGATATATTTTAGTAGAACCTTGGTGAAAATATACCTCAAAGTGTGAGCTTCATCGAGAATTCTTTCTCGCAACCCATCTACATCAAGCACACAAAGCCTACCTTGATACCTAAAAATCCTATCACCGTAAATTTCAAACTCCAGCACCTTCTGTTGACCCACATCATTCTTAATCTACAACAAGATTGGATCTTCGGCCTTCTTTTCCTTAATTTCAGCATATAGGGAAAATTTAGCTATCTCATGAAAAATTACTCCTTCATTTTTGGAATTCAGAAGTCGAACCCCCAGATTTGCAAGACGGTGAATATCTTTGACCATCTCCCTTTTTCCTTTCTCAACATGAGAAAGACTACCCATTTACAACTTGTTGAGGGCGTCGGCCACCATATTTTCCTTGCTCGGATGATAGTACAGGATCATGTCATAATCCTTTACCAGTTCCAACCACCACATTTGTCTAAGATTCAATTCTTTCTGCGTGAAAACATAATAAAAACTTTTGTGGTTAGTGAATATATCTATAGCACCCCATAAAGATAATGCCGCCAGATTTTAAGTGCAAATACCACGACTACTAACTCTAAGTCATGAGTGGGATAATTTTTTTTGTGTCCCTTCAAATGCATAGATGCACAAGCCACCACTTTACCATGTTGCATAAGCACATACCCAAGTCTCACTCGAGATGCATCACAATACACAACAAAACCTTCTCTACCATTAGGGAGAGTCAGACCTGGTGTGGTAGTGAACTTATCTTTTAGTTTCTCAAAACTATTTTCACATGAGTCCGACCACAAGAACTTTACCTTTTTCTGAGTCAATTTGGTAAGGGGATTAGCTATGGAGGAAAAACTCTCTACAAATCTTCTGTAATACCCTGCCGAACCCAAGAAGCTCTGGATATCGGTTGGAGTCATGGGCCTGGGCCATTTTCTTATAACTCAACCTTTTGGGCGTCAACTTTGATCCCCTCACTAGGAACAACGTGCTCGAAGAAAGCAATAACACTAAGCCAGAATTCACATTTAAAAACTTTACGTAAAACTCATGATCTTTGAGGGTATGGAGGATGATTCATAGGCGGTTAGCATGATCCTCCGCATTCTTAGAATAAACCAAGATGTCGTTAATAAATACTATGACGAATAGATCTAGAAACTGACAAAATAGCCTATTCATTAGGTCCATGAAAGTTATGGGGGCATTAGTCAATTTGAAAGACATGGATAAAAATTCATAACGATCGTATCGAGTTTGGAAAGATTTTTTAGGAATACCATCCTCCCTAACCTTCAACTGATGATACCCCAAATGGAGGTCTATCTTGGAGAAATATTTGGCACCCTGAATTTGGTCAAACAAATCATCAATTCTAGAAAGAGGGTATTTATTTTTAACAGTGACCTTGTTCAGATGACTGTAGTCTATATACATATGGAGAGAGCCATCCTTCTTACGCATGAAGAGCACTGGTGCAACCCAGGAAGAGACGCTAGTACTAATAAAGCCTATATCAAGATCTTTTAGTTGTTCTTTCAACTTTTTTAGTTCTGCAGGAGTCATTTGGTATGGTGGAATTAAAATAGGAAGAGTGTCTGGCAACAAGTCAATACCGAAATCTATCTTCCTCTCAGGTGGGATCCTTGAGAGATCATTAGGAAAAACTTTTTGGAATTCATTAACTATAGGGACAAACTAGAGAGAAGGATTTTCAGTATTAGAATCTTTTACCCGAATCATATGATACAGACAACCCTTAGAAATAAGTTTGCGAGCTTTGAGATAAGAGATGAATTTCCCCTTAGGTTTTAAAAAATACCCCTCCCACTCTATCACAGGTTTATTTAGAAAAAGAAAGGTGACTTTTCGGGTTCTATAGTCTAGTATGGCATAACACGAGTGGAGCCAATTCATCCCTAAAATAGCATCAAAGTCATTCATATCAAGCTCTACTAGGTCTTCCATAGTATCCCAAGTACAAATGGACACAATATAGTTTCTATACACCCTCCTAGACACAATAGAGTCACCAACAGGGGTGGAATCAGAGAAAGGTTCTGAAATAACTTCAGGCTCAAACCCAAAATTGACTGCCACATACGACGTCAGATAAGACAATGTAGACCTAGGATCAAGTAACACATACACATTATGGGAGAAAATTTGTAACATATTCGTGACTACATCTGGTGAAGCCTCTGTATCCTAGCAATTTGACAAAGCATACAATCAGTTGCGACCGCCCCCGGTAGCTAAAGTAGTACCCTTGGGTGGTAGTGGTGGGGCTGACGAATTTACTTGAGACTTAGCACCTTCAAAACTTCCTCTAGCAGATGGACAGTCTCTCTAAATATAACCTAGATAGCCATAAGAATAGCACACTAACCTGCCAAACTGGCACTTCCCTAGATGATACTCCCATACGAGTCACAGGGGGAATATGACCTAGCAGGTTTAGTCACACTCCCTTGCGACTGTATACTCTGAACTCTCGGTACATTATTAGGAAGAAAATAAGAAAATCGTTGATCACTTTGGGGCCTGGGCGCTGGGGCACTAGCTGATGACTGAGCGTTGCTCCAAAACTTTTTTTAGACCACCTATTACCCAATTACCACCTTGGTGCTGACTGTTTTTCTGATCTGTAGATCTGGCCCTCTTGGTCTGCTTGTCCTTCTCCCTTGCCTCTGCCATCCTTTTCTTCTACTCTTCTATCTATTACATATGAACGGACAACCCGGAGAAATCCATGTCTATATTCATCATTGCTCCTTTGCATTCCAATATCAAATCATCCGAGAGACCGGATGCAAACTTCCTCATGTGAGCTTTCATGTTACCCGCCAATTCTGGAGCATAACAGGATAACTAGTTGAATTTCAAGGTGTACTCCTTGACACTCATTTTCCCTTGTGTCAAATTCATGAATTATTCAGACTTTGACTCCCGCAATTCCTGAGAAAAGAAATGATCTAGAAAAGCATCCACAAACTCACCCTACACCGAGGGCTCAACATTTGTACCCTTAGAATCCCCCTATTCATTATACCACTGATTTTCCACATCCTTAAGCTGATAGGCCACCAGTTCAACCCCTTTAACCTCATTCGCATGCAAAACCCTAAAAATTTTCTCCAGTTCGTCAATGAACCCATAGGGGTCCTCCTCAACCTTCATATCAGTAAATATAGGTGCGTTTAGCCTTATGAATTAGCCCATCCAGGTAACCTCAGATGAACCAGACACAGACCACATATCTTCAAACCATCAGTTCTGAGAAGCCACCAACTGGGCTATCATATTCATAGACTGTCAGAACTCAGCATTAGATACTTCTCTCGAGGGAGGTGGAGTACGATTAGCTCCGGACCGAGGAGACTTGGGTGCTCTAGGTGGACTAGTCTAAACAGAAGGGACTCTTGGAGTAGCAACAAACTCTAGAATATGAGCTCTATTATGGGTCCGCATCCCATGGATAGGGCATACATCCTCAGCTAGGGCATTCTATTCATTGGATGGATAGGGAGGCATGATAACTTTGTGAAATATAGGAAATCATTGATTAGAGTACATACAGACTCTATAGCATAAATAAGTCATAAAAAAGAGAGGCATTCCTAAATGCCTTATAACCCCTGGCTTATAAGAGTGGCGCACTACGCACCCATAAATAGAGCTCTACCCGACGTGATTTTACAGACACCCTGGGACCATAAACCATCCTTTGATACCAAGTTTGTCATCAGCCAAGCCGAGGCCCTAGCTGCGATGGGCATCCCAAACCATGAAGGCCCGAGCGCCCTTCTTATCTGGAAATCATGTACATCATTCATATCTTATTAAGAAATACGGAAAATATAATAAGATGGAAACATGGTCAATCTCTGAGTTCCAATGAATAATATGAAATTAAGTTCATAACATTCAAAATACAAGACACTAGTCTGCAAAATCTCCAATAATATGAAAATCAACATCTTAAGTGAGGACAATACCCCCAGTCAGACCAAAAACAAAATGAAATAACAATGTTCTAAAGACAAACCTTCTGAAATAAGGGAGTCTCACCAACTGCACACTTCTGTTTGACAAATCTATAGCTTAGAGGGACCTCTGGACTGAGCCTTGGACCCTGAAATACTGGGGATCAATACAACTATACTGGTGCGCAAAGCAATCCAAAATAATGTACTTTTATATGTAACATAAGTGAGAGTATTTCATAAAGCGTTATGCATGGAGTAATTCAAAACACACGGGCAATTCTCAAATGATCTTAAAGGGATTTTGTAGATACAATTCCTTTATTTCTGTTACTTCTGAGCTAGGTGGAATGCCCTACATATTTTGAAAGTATCCCACTGGATATATGGGATCTGCCCTTAACTCGGCGGCCAAGCCCCCAACCCAAGTTTGCCGCAAGGGTTGGAGTATCTGAATCTAATATGCTGCAGGGCAGTAGGCAAGCGTATAATCTCTCTTTAGAGACATAATAAACCCATATCGGTAAAACACGATTTCAAGCAATGAATCATATGACTCATGCCTACTTCGGTAACCACCTAACTCTCTTAGTGCCCATTTTTAGCTTGTTCTAAATATGCATCTTTCTGAATTCAAAATCTGAAATAAAATCTGTATTATGTTCTGAGTTTATTATGGCCTTATCTGATTTGGTATCGTCGTATCAAGACTTGCAAGTCATATCTAAGCCATTCAATATCATATTACGGTTTTCTCTTTCAAAACATTGTGTTCATACCACCAAACTAGGATGCATATAGTGAAATTCATGAAAACTTAGGCAGAGATCCTCAATTTCAATTCATAAACACGTAGTGGTCAAGTATTCTTGTAACAAATCATGCAATTGCTTTCTTTAAATCATTACTGTCATTTATGTAATTAAGAAAACGCCCTCTCTTCAAGTCATCATCAAAATCAAGTCAACACATAATTGTAAAGACATTTATGTCATACTTCTCAACATGCAATCGAATAATTCATAATGAGAGAGGGATCATAAATCTTCATGATCTCAAATCAAGTTTCAAAACTCAAACCACATGTATACATATATATGAACGAAAATTAAACTTATTCTCTCAAAAGGTTTCATAATGCATAATTGTAAATGTAAATTCAAACCCCTTTGTAAGTTCATGATTTCTCAACATCTAAACATGATTAAAACGATTTCACCATGCCCATATAGTTTAGAAAAGCCCCACGTACCTTAGATTACTTAGTTTGGAGAATGGAACCCAACTCTTGACTTGTCTTTTGGAAATTCTTGAACTTAAGAGGTGAATTCTTGGTCTTTGGAAGGGGATTTAGGGTTTGTTTCTTGATAAATTTGAGTGGATTTGAGCATAATATGCCCTTAAGACGTTTTAATTTTGTGTTATGACTAAGATATGACAAGGGAAAAGACTGAAATAACCTCCCAAACCCAGAATTTATTAATGCGAATTGGGCACCCAATGCGTTTCCTAACGCGCAACATCTGTCCCTCCGACGCGATAAGCAATGCGACGCGTTGATCCTGCCGACGCGCTACCCGACGTGATACGGCCATATCGCGTTAACGTTTTGTTTTTAAAATCTAAACACGCCTCAAACGTCGTTAGAAAAATCGCAAACTTCCCCAAGACACGCCCTTTACACCCCTGAACATGAATCAACTTAAAAATCCGTATCTCGAGGTCGGGAAGATCGATTTAGAAATCATAAAAGTTTAGGAGCTTAAAATATGGCTAAGTCTTTTTGACATTTAGAATATTTTCAAATAGTTGGCTCTTTAAGAATGCTACCAAGTGAGGTATTAAGTCAAGAATGCTATGGGACATTACAGATTACCTCACAAAAACAGCTTGCTCATGACAGAATAGATATTGGTTGCAGACTTTTTTTATTTTTTCAGGATTCTCTTAGGGGTGATGGGGTGTTTTATTTATGTTTCTATAGTATTAGAAGGTTATGATTATGTTGTTGTGAGATCACAGGAATAACATAGGAAAATAGTACAGATGAAACTTTTATCTTGCAACATTCCTGATATTGCAACCAGAAATCCAAATGATAATAGGCCACCTGATTAATGGACAAATTCATCCAAGCAAGTCTACAGGTCACCTTGAACCCATTTTCTCAAGGTGAATATTTTCGTAAGCTCATTGTCAATGTTTATAGAATATGAAACAACAAGAGTAGTCCTACGACTACTATTAAGGGCACTATGACTACTATTAAGGACAATAAGATAAGACACTCCTATCTACTAATATGGACACAATCCTATCTACTAACCTTCTATCCCTAATTCTTGTTCTCCACACCTTCCTATCTATTCATGTTCTCGATAAACTGCAACTGCAACAGAGAGTAATAATATTATGATGAGTTTTTTAAGGCATAAGTGAGGTTTCCATAGTTAATGAGCAGTTAAATGCATTTAATATTGATATATTTAGAGAGTTAGTTGATAAAGTTGGACACAAATGAAACTTTTAACAGTTTATTTTCTCTGTTGAATGTTTTCTTCCCGTGATTTGCTTCATATCCTTTTGTATTTTTTTGTGGAGATATAAATCAAGGTAAAGTTTGAGCTAGAGCAGGCCGTGTAGGAAAATATTCAGTCAGGCATCGCAAGAGACTTTTAAGTATATTGCTTAGCATCTACGTTAGTGCCATTGTTTTAGTGAAAAGAATATAAAAGTGATAGTGTGATAAATAATTAGCTAAGAGTTAAGAGGACTACAGTAGTATAGTGTGAAAGAAGGGACGCAGGAGAAATAGAAAAAATTGAATACTCACTCTAATTCCCTTGCACAGGTCACATGAACAAATGATTATGTTATCCTTAACTAGTGAATATATTCGCGCTTCACGCAGTTATAAAAGACATCTATTTTTATAAATTTGATTGAGATGGAAGAGATATATTTTTTTTTCCATGTATGCACACAAAATTTTACTATAGATTGAATCAAAAAATAAATTATTAAAAATAAACTCACTGGTAGTTGGTTATTATGATGTAGTTATTTATTTATTTATGTCACAAATAAACAATCTTGAGTCTCAACAATCATCTAATAATTGTACTTCACTCGAAAATCAACTAATTGTTATAATGTACGTAGTTGTTTATTCACGTGACAAAACAATAAGCAATTTTCTAATGTATATACATCACCCCCAGATCAGTTACATAATCAACTTAATATTCACTTGTCATATAAAAGTATTTAACAAAGTACGGTAATAGTACAACTGTAAACCTGAAAAAAAATTAATATCACTCATTCTTGAATAAGTCTTAAGAAACTAATTGAGATCTATCGATTAGAATCTTAATAACATTTTCATACACTATAATCTTTTATAATTTAATTACAACTAATAAATCAATATATTCTCAGCGTAAATGTAAATTTGGGAAAACATTACAGTGGAGTTTGTATGAGGTCCACACACTTGACTTAGCCCTTTAAGTTTGTTTATTAACAGTTAGATATTATGATAATAATATGTAAGAATTATTTTAAAATGAAAACAAAGAAAATAAATATAAAGAATATGAACCTTTTGAGCTTTAATGAGGAATGTATGCTCTTCCTGTGGTGTTGGTCTATATACTATCCTAATAAGCTTCGTATTCGAGAAACGATGTGGCAAATTGAATATTTTAAGCTAGAGACATTTAGTGAAAATTAAAAGAAAAAATTTAAAGCACAAGAATACAATGTATTTTTATTGTACTTATCATATCCGAATATCATATAATTGAGAGAAAAATATTAATAGTAAATTACAAAAAATAAAATATTTATCAATAAAAAGACTTCACTCAGCCCAAAAGTACTATGACCATATGAAAATATTGTTAGTAATGTTGGTCAATATTTCTTTGTCATGATCAGACTCTCTCTCTCTTTCTCTCTATATATATATGATAATATGTTATGTGCAAATTTTCTTTTTCACTTTATTAAATGGCCTCAAGCCACTTTTAATTAAAAAAATATATATACATGTCTAATAATATCTTTGCTTATTTGTCTCTTTTTTTATCCTTTTAATCGCGTCATCAAAATATGAGTCTTTCTTCTGCTCTTTGAATCATGTGCTTTTGATCTATCCACAATGATAACCATCGTATGTCTTTAAAAATTCTTTGAAGTCAGATTTTTTCGATCTCACATTTTACTTCTCTAGACGTGTTTTGCCTAACCTTACATTTTCACCACCTATATTACCACATATTTTTGCTATATACTTTTACTAAATACAAAATGTTAATTATTATCTAGAAAAATTATTAATTAATGCCTATCATTATAATTACTTTCTTTTTCTTTTTTTCAAATTTCACCATGTTCAATTATGAATTGACAAAGTGATTAATGTTTAGAAAAAATAAGTCAATAAAAGAAATATTTTCATGTATGTAATTAAAAAAACTTAACAGAAGAATAGTTGATTAGCCAATTTAATTTAAAGTAAGTTATGATCACTATTCAATATTGTAAATAAAGATTATTCTGAATTTATAATAGGAGAATATTGAAGAATTAGTCTCTTAAAACTAAAAATCATAAAAATAATACTTAGTTCAACTCTATATATTTGATAAATAACTTGAACGGCAAAAATAAAAAATAATGTGAACCTTTTGCCCAGTACATGAGACACTAGCTTGGACTTCTTAAATAAGATTATTCCTCGACAAAAATAAAAAATAATGTGAATCTTTTGGCCTAGTACGTAGGACACTCGCTTAGACTTTTAAAACAAGATTATTCCTTGTCGTCCTTAATTCAAGTAGTCCATATTTTTTATATAAAAAAAAAAAGATGTAGTTTAAAAATAAGAAGACAATTATATTAACTCGAACAAAAATCTTCTGCCAATATACGAAGGAGTATATTCACTCTAAATTGCTAGAATCCACAGTTTAATGAATAGAGGCTCTGTTTGCTTCTCATTTTTCCACTATAGCTCGTAGCTATGGCCCATGTATTTGGTATATTAATAACACCTACAACAAAAAGAAAGAGAATATTAACAGTTCCCTATAGAATTAAAATAAATAACCTTTCAATCAAATATGCATTTTACCTCATATTTCAAGATCAAACTTCTTTTGGATGAAACGAATGAAGCTGAAAAGTATAACCTTTAGCTGATTGAATAATATGAATCAAATTTATTTATTTAACTATATAATTGAATAAAAACTGAATTCATCCTCATAAAATGATAGAAAGACGAACTTAGATTTGTAGCATATTTTACAAATCTACAAAGACAAATTTTATTAATCATTAAAATATAAAATATAAAATAAATTTAAAGGCCTCAAAATTTAAGAGAAATACATGAGATTAGGGACAGCTTATAAGATAAAAGAGGAGGAGAAATGCATTGTGTAATTTTCAAAGATGGGTATTTAAATTTATGATGGAGACTTTTCAATTGTTAAATGGTTGTGTATCTTTATTGTTATTTAATTTCATATATTATTTGGGCTAATTAAATCTAATGCACGAGATAAAAAGAGTAAGAAATAAATAATTTTTTTCGTTCTATTTTACTTGGTATTTTTTTTAAATATGTTTGTTTCAAATTAATTATCTATTTTCGCAAATCAAGAATATTTTATTTCTTCTTTCTCATACTATCCTTAATACTAAATAATTAAAAAAAATGATAATAGTTAGATTTAGAATTTCAAAACATCATTAATAGGATTAATTTTATAAAATATATTTTTAATTACGGAGGAATAAAATTTTAATTGAGCAGTTTCAAATTATTAATGCATACATGACATGCAATTAATCCGTACGTGACTTTTCTTGAACCAATAGCATTAGTCATTTAATATGGAAGGGAAAAGGGAAAGACAGAATTGTCTTACAACCGCATGAGTTAAGTGGTACTTTTCTTGAAACACGTGTCTGATAAATAAATGGTATTTAATTAATTTAAAGAAAATAATTGGAATAAAAGGCTTTAGAAAAACTGAATGCTGAAAAATGTCCAAAAAAATCAGAAAAAAATACATATTTTTCTTGATCATTGGGGTATGCCACATCAGTAGCCTCCAATGTTTCCTTTATATATATATGGCCTAATCCATACGCAGCCGCCTTAAGTACGCATAATTTTTCAGTTAGACACCTCAAGTGGACATTGTTCCATTTTGACACCTCAAGTGGCCTTCAAGTGTGCCACTTTGGCACCTTTTGCCTTGTTGGCAAAACGCGTGCGAAACACTCCGCAAAGGCGTGTGGAAGCCTGTTGTTTTGCTGATATGGCATATAAATGACCCTCCAACGGTAATATACCCATATTTCATCTTCTTCTTCATTCCCAAATCAAATTTTAACCCTAATTTGTGACTCTTCTTAGAATTATTTTTATGAAAAACTTCTCTCTTCTTCATCTTCTTATATAATTTTTCAAAAGTTTAAACTTTTTCTTATTTTATTCGAATTGAATTGGACAATGTCGAGCTCGCCGTCCATGGCTTTTTGCGAAAAAGATTATCGCTATTGTAAATGTGGTAATGAAGCATTACTAAAGATTTCTTCGACTCAACAAAATCCCGGTCGTAGATTTTTTATGTGTAAAAATTCGAAGGTAATGTTTTTTACTTCTTAACTTAATAAGTCGATTAATTATTGATTTTGTAATTATTTTTGTTATTAATTTTGTAGAAATGAAACGGGTGTGATTACTTTGATTGGTATGAAGAACGACACTCTTCACAAGCAAATAGGGTGATTAGGGGTTTGTTGAAGAAAGTTAAGTCCTTTGAAGATAAAGAAAATTGAGCTAGAAGATATAATATTGTTGGTGTCATTGCTACTTGTTTGTTGTTGTGGAGAATATGGATATTAAAGCCAAATTGTTGAAGTTTGGCATTGAAGTTTTGATGGCCTTGAAGTTATGATTGCCTTCCTAGTGTTGAAGTTGCAAAATGACTTAAATTTCTTCTTGTTAGGTTTCGTTTGTTGATGTAATGTTGGTCTTGTAAGAATGTTACATTTTGATGAAATGAAATGTTTTATATCTACTTTTAGCTTTTGTTGTCTGTTTCGATTCTTTGTATGTTTTAAAGTTGCTTGGAATTATTCATTCCCATTCTTCAAGAGTTGGTGTGTATTGAATGTTGGAAAAATTTGGAGCACCTGCTGAGATGGTTGTTGATCCAGCAACTGAAGAAAGAGCAGGAGAAGCTGTAGCATTAGTCCTAATCAACATCAGTTAGTCCTGAACAGCTGTAGCATTAGTCTTGAACACCTGCAGTATTCATCCTGAACAGCTGCAGTGTTAAAGCCTTCACAGAGACACTTAACATCAGTTTTCAACACCATTTTAAGTCTAGAACAGCAACTACCTTGTGGTTTCTTCTTAGTGCTTCCATTAGTAATAAAACAAAACAGTCAGCTAATTTATACGTTCCATATTGAGCTGATATCAACACCAACAACAACTAACTTATACGCTTCTATTAAGCTGAAAACAACACCAACAACTTCATCTATACATTCCATATAGAGCTGAACGCAATAGCAACAACTTCAGCTATACGCTCTAAACTGAGTGCAAACAAACACTAACAAGTTAATAAATATGCTCCATATTGGCCAGCTGCTGCAACTGATTAGTGGTGACAGCATCTTTGTTTTTCCATTTCAAGCCTCTAGGCTTATAACCAAAATCAACCCTTTAGAACTTGCATCCTTGTAAGTTGTACCACTTTGTAGGTTCCTTTGACTTGATGTCCCAAGCTATTTTTTGAAGAAAAAAGAAGGATCAATGAACATTATATCTATGCCCTTTATTTTTAAAGAAATAATATGAGTTAACTTACATTCATTATTTGGGTTCCCCTTACACTAGTGTAGATCCCAAATTCAACATTGTTTGACCTTTTTTATCCACCTTTAGCAACATCCTTTGTGGTTCCAACTCTTCCCCTTTTCTGCCCAATAATTACTCTACTTCTAGGAGGTAGTTGACTCTTGATTCCTTCTGTGACAGGAATTCTTGGATCACCACAAAAGGTAGATGTTGTATCTTCTTTCAATCTTTTAACTCTGTTTGTATCACCACAAATTGTAGTTGAAGATGCAGGTTGACTTGAGCTACATGATGCTGATGTTTTTTAGGTTGAATGTACAGGTTGACTTGAGCTACATGATGCTGACTTTTTTGAGGTTGAAGGTGCAGGTTGGCTTGAGCATTTAGGTTGACAACTTCCTTGTGAACTTTAACCACTAAACTGAAATCCTTGGCTATGTGCTTATGCATTGGGATCAGGAATCTATAAAATCATAGCACACTAGTTAATACGTTATAAAATCAAACTAAAAATAAACTTCTACAATCAAATAAAAGTGAGTGATTTACCTTGCAAAATATTTTGTTATGGCCTTGTTGATGACACTTGGAGCATGTTATTTTTTCACTTTTTTTGGACATCTTTCCAGATTTTTTTACTAGTTCCCCTTTGCCTTTCTTTCTATTTTTTGTAGGTTTACCAAATATTTTTTTAGGTTGAGGGGGCTCAATCTTTGAATTATTTACCTCAGGCCACATCTTCATATTGGAGATTGGTTGGATAAAATGATTATAAGCCTTCAAGAAGGTTTCCTTCTTATACCAATGTTCCACATAAGGTTCAGGCTTTTTTTCAACATGATACAACGCACAAATGGCATGTTGGCAAGGAATGCCTCTCAATTGCCAAGTTCTACACCTACATAACCTATTATTCAAGTTCACAGTATGCCTATACTCCCCTTCTCCAACCTCAAATCCAACCTCAGCATTCCAAAGCATCTTGCAAGCCCTAGCCCTATCCTTATTCTCCTCCAAAATAAGTCTATCCATAGGTGCAATATCACATATCCAAGTATTGAAAAACTTAATCATATCCACAGTTCTACTCATGATTTTTCTCCTAATTTCCTCTAACATGGTAATGATAGATTTATGTCTAGGGACTACGATCCATAAATTAAAGGTCTCACACATGTTATTCTCAATAGCATCACACTTACAATACTCTTTAAAGAATGCACTAACCCATGACTCCCTAGGATAATCCAGTAAATCACCAATGATATCATTACGTTTCGTACCAAGTTAGTTCATGTAATCAAGTTCTTCTTTGAATTTTACATCAAAACTTGCCTTTGAGCATTTCCAAAACTGTTTTTTTCTGTCTTATCCCTTCCACTCTTGACACCAGTTAGCCCAGATGTGTCTAGCACATCTTCTAATTTCAGCATTTGGTAACAATTCAAGAACAGCAGCATGAAAACACTACATACAAAAAAAATAGTTAAGGTACTTGACAAAGAAATTCTATTTTATAATTATTTGACAGTTAAAAAATTATCAAATATTACCTTTTTCTATCAACCATCGCAGTAAGACCTGCTCCAGTACCTAACTGCAGATCCTCTTTCAAGTAGTTGACGAAAAAACTCCAACTATGCGTGGTTCCTTATCCACAACAGTCCAGGCTATAGAAAACATCTGATTGTTTTCATTCTTCCCAACGGTAACTAGAAGCTCACCTTTACAAGCACTCTTTAAGAAACACCCATCAAACCCTATAATTCCTCTACATCCTTCCATCCACTCTTTTTTCAATGCATCAAGACGCACATAGAAATTAACAAACAAATTTTTACTTGGGACAACTTCACTGTCCATTCTCAGCCAAACAGAACTGCCAGGATTGGTTTGTTTGATCATCTCACCATAATCACATAATCTTGCAAATTTCAAGCTCCAGTACCCCATGGTCTCTCTTAGGACCTGTAACTTTACCCTGTAACAGATTGTTCTACCCACATATAATTTCAATTTTTCTCTGCACAATTCCTGTATTTCCCAAATTTTCAAAGATAGTTGTTTACTTATTTCATCCCTCAATCTATCAGCAACAAACTTACTTGTACACATCTTATTCTTGTTTGATGTTGTACACTTATGCACTGAATTATAATTCTTAATCAACAAATTACCAGAATTTCTGTCAAGTGCATCATAACATAACCAATTGCATTTTATCTTGAATTTGCGCTTAGCCCTTACTCTATAAGCTTCATTAGGTCTTAAGACAATCTGAACCCTATTTTTTACTCCATACCTCCCCAAAGCTTTTCTAAATTCCTTAGGACCATTAAAAATCATACCAAGTTCAAAAACAACAACAACACAATAATCATCAAATCTGACTTTATTACTTCTTCTTCTTCTTGGAAAATCAACACCAACAATAGCATCCTCATCTAACAAATCAGTGCTACCAGTACTATCATAGTCTGAACTATCAATATACTCTTCATCACCTCCTAATATACCCATATATCTATCTTTATTATTCTTGCCAATGTCTTGAAAACCTTTATTAATACCAGCTTTACCTACTGGTATTTCTTCTCTTTCTTTGGATTTTTTTCTTTGAATTTTTTTGCTTCTACTTTCATCTCTAAAGGCTCTCAACTCTTCATCAATGTCTGAATCATCCTCATCAAGGATATCATCACCATTCAGATCTGATTTACTACTGGGAAGATCTGTTTCATCACCATTTAGATCTTCATTAAAACTTCTATTTTCATTCTCATCACTGCCTATATCAACTTCATTATTAGACTGTGGCCCTACTAAAAGAGGCAAAACATTTTCCACAACATCAACATCTTCATCAATATCATGAAAAATATATACATCAAGCTCATCACCATCTTTTAACTCCTTCACAAACTCTAGTAATTGACCATCAGAAGTGATTTGAACTAAACCACCACCATCTATATGTTGAAAGTAGAACCCCTTAATTTTTTAGTACCCAAGATCTTTGGTGTAGGAAAGAAATTCAACAAGACTGAAATGGTCTTTATCAATGACAACAGCAAAGATATCTACCTTACCTTTATAACTAAGATTAGGGTTGGATACAATTGTTCCCCATGAAAATAGGTCAAAATATAGCTGTCCATTTTTGTAACAAATCCCCAAAGATTCTACAAAAAAAATACTCAAAATACCCTTAAATTAAAAAGTACCAAAATAACTTTATATTATCACTGAAATCTCCAACATAAACCCTATATCAGTGAAATCCCCCAAAAGGCAACAAAAAAATCCATAACTTATAACTCAAATCACAAAAATCACAAAAAAATCTAAAATGATAAATTCAACCCAACACTATAATTTCAAGCACAAAACGGTTCAAATAGCTAGGAAAAATATAAACTTAAAGAAAAAGTTTAGTTTGACCTTCAATTTCTTCAACTAAACTAGATTTCTTCAAACTCGTCACTGAAAATGAATCAGCGCTTTTATGTAAGCATTGTGCTTGTAAAATACACTGTAAATAGTTAAAAATCACTAACATTAAAAGATGAATCGAAGAAAAACTGAAAAATGACAAAACGTACAAAGGAGAAAGTTTATGGTTTCAATCGAATTTTGGAAACTAATTTGGCATTTTCTTTGTTTTCCCCCTTTTAGTTTGGATTTGATTTTGAAATGGAATTATTTTATCCCGGCCCTGAGTTATATACAAGCGCTTACCTCGCTAACCATCCTCGGATACTACATCCTTTCATGATATAGGGTCCTAGGGGTTTCTTATATTAGCTTGTGCATTGTTAGGTAGTGCAATCCTTTATCCATTTACAGTGAAGTGGTGAGATTCCATATTTTGAAAAGCTTAGCCATTCCATCGATTTTTTTTCATATATTAGAATTGAAGAGTTCACATTTACATTATCATTGTCATTCTCACTGTTATGGTCGGGGGCATATGCTGACCTAGTTTGATATTTGGATTAGTTTAGAGGCTTTTATGGATAAATGTGGGTTGAATGGTGTTGTTGACTCTTAGAGCTTATTCATGAGTTGCATTAACTGTTTTACCTTTATTCTTTAGCTATCTTCTGCTTTGTTATTATTGGATTATGTATGTATTGGATAAGCTATGGGGGTGATCTCTGGCCTACGGTGGGCTTGAGATACCCATCATGACTAGACCTAGGGTTGAGTCATGATAATCTTGGTATCAGAGAATGCTTCAGGGTTGTTGGGTATCCATAAAGCCGTATCGAGTAAAGTCTCTTTTATGGATGTGTAGCACGTCATACTTATAAGGGGGAGGCTATAAGATATTTAGGAATATTTCCCTTTCTTGTGTTTTATTTTAGGAGATAGAGTCTAAGGCCATGGAATTTTACTAACTCTTGATTTTCTCGCATTTCAGATCATGCCTCCTTGATGATTTGATGTTCGTAGAAACTCTTTCGGAACCTTTGCCCCACCTAAAGGCAATGGGGAGGGGACTCACCTCATTTATGGAGTACAGACCTGGTATAGAGTCCCTTCTCCCAATTGTACTACCCCATGTAGATTTCCATTATTCCCCACTAGTCTTTCTCTGATTGGTGACACTTATGCTTAGTCACCTCAATAAGATATCTCTAATGCAGAGTTGTGCTATTTTAATCATCTGTTCACTCAGTTGGTGACCTCTCAGTCTCTCCAGTTAGGTCAGGGTGGTTTTGTTGCTCTTTATTTTGAGGTTACTTAATTTGGTCAGTTCATGAGGTTGAATCCCCTAACCTTTAATGGCTCATCAGTTAAGAAGGGTCTTCAAGAATTTATTGATGAGATAGAGAAAATCTTTAGGGTGATGCATGATAATGATTTTGAGGGAGTGGATTTTGTTGCATATCAGTTGAATGTTATGGCATATCAGTGGTATGAAGAGTGGGAGCATTTAAGAGGTGATGATGTTTAGCCATCTATATAGGATAAGTTCTCTGGTGCCTTCCTTGATCATTTCTTTTCTTAGGAGTTGAGGGAAGCGAAGACATATGATTTTGTGAATCTGAAGTAGGAAAAGATGAGTGTGAAGGAGTATGTCTTGAAATTCCATCAGTTTTCTCGCTATGCTCTGGAGTTAGCGTCCAGCATGAGAGACAGAATAAAGATGTTTGCTTCTGGTTTGTCTCATGATTTAGTATTAGAATCTAAGGCTGTGATATTGAATAATGATATCGATATCTCTAGGCTTGTGGTTTATATACACTAAGTTGAGGATGAAAAGAAAAAATGTACAGAGATAAGAGAGAGGCAGATCAAAAAGTTTAGATATTCAGAGTAGGGTCCAAATAAGCAAAATAATGGGAGAGATGGTAGAAAGTGGAACAAGAAGAAGACTTGGGAAATTTTTGGTTCATATTCTTTGGCTAGTTTTGCTTATCCTAAGCCATCTGATGATTGTCAATTTTAGGATAGTAGTGGTCCTAAGGCATAGGGTGCCCAATCTCAAGCTAGCAGATCTCAGTCAGCCCCATTATATCCTTATTGTAGATTTTGTGGTTTGCTTTACCAAGGTTATTGTGATGGGGGAGAAATTAATGTTTTAATTATGGTCAGTTGGGGCATATACAGAGACACTACCATTTAGCTAAGATTGTTACAGAAGCTAACAAGGTCTCAATTGCTACTTCATCAGCCCTTGCACCAAAAGGTGCTACTTTTAGTATCGACACTAGCTAGAATAGTCTCTACGTTTTTGCCACCCATCAAGAATTTAAGGCATCTCCTGATGTTATCATTGGTACGTTAAATTTCTTCTCTCGTGATGTGTATTGTTTTCTTGATCTGGGATCTAACCTTTCTAATGTGACCCCTTATGTGGCTGTACAATTTGGTTTTGGTCCCAAAAGTATTTTCGACCCCTTTTCTATGTATACTCCAATGGGCGACTCTATTGTGGCCAGAAAAATCCATAGAGGTTGTGTGGAGTATATCTTTTATAGGGAGACATTGGTGGATTTGGTAGAGCTTGATATCGTAGATTTTGATGTTATTTTAGGGATGGATTCTCTTTATTCATCCTATATTTCTTTGGATTGTAGGACCCAAATTATCAGTTTTCATTTCCCTAATGAGTCGGTATTAAAATGGGAGGGAAGTTCCTTAGTAAACAAAGGAAGGTTTATTCTATATCTTAGTGCCCAGAAGTTGATTTCCAAGGGGTGTCTTTATCATTTGGTCCGAGTTAAAGTTCCTAGTTCTGAGGGTTCTTCCTTTTAATCTATCACGGTGGTTAATGAGTTTCCTAAGGTATTTCTTGATGATTTTCCTGGTATTTCTCCTAATTGGGGAATGGACTTTGGGATATATCTTCTACTAGATACCCGTCCTATCTCTATTCCTCATTATAGAATAGCTCCTGCTGAGTTGAAGAAGATGAAAGAGCAGTTAAAGGATCTTTTGGATAAGGGCTTCATTCATTCTAGTATTTCTCTGTGTGGTTCCCCTATTCTTTTCATGCATTAGAAAGATGGGTCTCTTTGGATGTGTATAGAATTTTGGTAGTTGAATAAGGTTGCGATGAAGAAGAAGTATCTATTCCTAGGATAAATGATCTCTTTGACCATCTTTAGGGTGCTAGATTTTTCTCTAAGATTGATCTCCATTTGGGTTATCATCAGTTGAATATTGACATCCCTAAGAGTGTTTTCTCAATCCGGTATAGTCATTATGAATTATTGGTTATGAAATTTGATGTAACTAATGCTACGACTGCTTTTATGGATCTTATTATTTGGATTTTCAGATAGTTTTTGGACTTGTTTGTTAATGTCTTTATTGATGATATCTTGGTACACTCTAATAGGGAGGATTATCATGTCAACCACCTCTGAATTGTGTTGTAGACCCTTAAGGATCAAAAATTGTATGCTAAGTTTTCTAAGGTATGAGTTTTGGTTGGATGCTGTGACTTTCCTTATGCATGTTGCTTCTAGCGAGGGGATCAAGGTGGATCCATAAAAAGTTAAGGCGGTTAAGAGATGTCCTAGACCCATAACTCCAACCTATATTTGGAACTTCTTGGGCTTGGCAGGGTATTGTAGGCGGTTTGTAGATAGTTTTTCTTTTATTACTGCTCTAATAACAAAGTTGACTTAGAAAAAGGTAAAGTTGTCATTGTCTGATTCTACGCTAGTATTGACCCTACCCAGGGGTATTGATGAATTTGTAGTGTATTATTATACGTCCCACATGGAACTGGGTTGTGTCTTGATGCAGCATGCTAAGGTTGTGACCTATGCTTTTAGGTAGCTTACGGTTCATGAAAGGAATTATCCAACTCATGATTTAGAGTTGGTGGTTGTGGTTTTTGCTTTGAAAATTTGACCCCATTATTTTTATGGGGTGTATATAGATATTTATTTTGATCATAATAGCTTGCAATATGTATTCACTCAGAAAGAGTTAAATCTCAAGCAGGGGCGATGGCTTGAGTTGCTAAAGAACTATGATATGAGTCTTCACTATCATTCAAGTAAAGCTAATATGGTTTCCATGGGGATCTTATCTCATGTGGAAGAGGATACGAGAGAATTGGTGAAGGATATTCATCAGTTGGCTAATTTGGGAATTTTCCTTTTGGACTCTGAGGATGGAGGGGTAATTATGTAAAAAGTTATTAAATAATCTCTTGGTGCTGAGGTGAAGAAGAAATAGGTTTTAGATCCTATTTTACGCATATTAAGGATGGGGTGATACAACAAATGATTATGGCCTTTGAGATTGGTGAAGATGGTATTTTGAGGTACCAATGTAGGTTGTGTGTTCCTAATATTGAGGGGTACGACAGAAAATTTTGACTGAGGTTTATGAGTTGAGGTATACAGTTCACCCAGGTTTGACAAAGATGTATCATTATTTAAAGGAGATCTTTAGTGGAAAATATGAAGAGAGATATGGCTAAGTTTGTGACTAAGTATGTGGTTTGTCAGTAAGTGAAGGTTGAGCACTTGAGCCTGGTGGCATGTCTCAAGAGATTGAGTTTCCTATGTGGAAGAAGGAGATAATCAATATGGATTTTGTCACGTGTCTTCTATGATCTCGCAATCAGTATGATTCAATTTAGGTCATTGTGTATAGGATGACTAAGTCTACTCACTTCTTACCTATGAGGACTACCAACTCTGGAGTGGTTTATGCTAAGTTATTCATTGAGGAGATAGTTATATTACATAGAGCGTCGGTGTCCATTATTTTGGACCAAGGTAAGTAATTCTCTTCTCACTTTTGGAGTTTGTTTCAGAAAGGTTTGGGGACTAAGGTGAAATTTAGCACCACTTTCCACCCTCAAATGAATAGACAAGTGGAACTGACTATTTAGACTTTAAAAAATATGCTAAAGGCTTGTGTGATTGACTTTAAGGGAAGTTGGGTTGACCACTTACCCCTGATTGAGATTGCGCACAGTAACAATAATCACTTTAGTATTGGGGTGGCTTCATTCGAGGCTCTCTATGGTAGAAGGTGTAGGTATCCTATTGGGTGGTTTAAGGTTGGTGAGACTAGGTTGTATGGTCCTGACTTGGTTTACCAAGCCATGGAGAATGTAAAGGTGATTAAGAAGAGACTTAAGACTACACAAAGTCTTATGCGGATGTAAGGTAAAGGGAGTTGGAGTTCGATGTATGTGATTGGCTATTTTGAAAGTTTCTTCTATGAAGGGAGTGATGTTATATGGAAAGAAGAGGAAACTCAGCCCCTGGTATGTGGGTCTATATCAGATTTTGAGAAGAGTGGGGAATGTTGCTTATGAATTGAAGTTGCTTGCGAGCTTGAGTTCTATTCATCCAATTTTTCATGGGGCGATGTTGAAGAAGTGCATGGGTGATCCTTCTTTAATTATCCCTTTGGAAAGTGTTGGTATTTCAGATTTTTTGTCCGATGAGGAAGTCCCGGTTGAGATTTTGGATAGGCAAGTCCATCTATTAAGGACTAAGAATGTGGCTTCGATGAAAGTCCTTTAGAGGAACTAAAAGTTGGAAGAAGCTGCTTGTTAAGCTGAAGAGGACATGAAGTCTAATTATTCGTTTCTTTTCCCCTGCATTGGATAAAAATGCTTGAGGTATGGTTTTTGCGTTCTTCCCTTTGGCCTTTCAAATTTATCATTTGGGTATGTATGCATTCTTTCTTGTTATCGTGATAATGGGTGCCTTGACTCCTCATTCGGAGGCAAATTATCCTAGAGGGGAGAGGGTTAATGTAATACCTTAAGTTTTGGACTCTAAATTTTTTCTCAGTAATTGTTCTTACTGCTCAGGGTACGACTCAGGCGACAAGTCGTGAAGACTAATCATGAGTTGTATATAGCTAATCATGATCTAATCAGTAAGGTTTCCCTATGTTTCTATCAAGTTCACAACTGGGACCATACAAGTCCTAACGTAATATCACGAGTCATGGTGAGGGACTCGTGACCTTAACAGTGAGATGGCCCAAGATTCTTGTCTTGGTAACGGCTATACTCCATGAGTCGTAGGGTAAGGTCATGAATCATAGGGTGTGAATTGTGGCCAAACCAGTGGGAAGGCCTAATGCTTTTATCTAGAGTACGAGTCTGAGCAAGGATCCATAGATAGTCATTATGAGTCATCACTTGACTCGTGACGACTAGCGACAGTTTCTTGCACTTTTAATTAAGGGTACATTAGTCATTTCCCTCCCTTATACACTTAACTTCCACGACTTAAATACCCTAAGGGACCTTATTTTTCATCATTAAACATATCATAAACTACTCTCTTCTCTCTCTAATTCCAACTAAAAAACAAAGGTAGGATTTCTAAGGATTGATCATTTAGGCTTGAAGTGTGGTTTCTTCTCCAAATCCTTGGTGTTTTTAGGCATTTATCACTTTCCTAAATTTGCATTATATCATGGCATGCAATGGTTTGGTATTCATGTGGTTTTAATGATTGGTTTTGGAATTTGGGTTGAGGGTTTTTGATGGTTATTGTTTAAATGGTATTTTCATGGTTTACATGCATTTGTTTATGCTTTATTGATGGATTTTAAAACTCATTGGGTGCATTTATGAATAATGAAATGGGGGTTGTGGATTCCCCTAAATTTATGAACAATGGAATGGGGGTCGTGAATTCTCTCAAATTGTATGAATTTTTTATATTGGAACTGGTAATAACCTGACCCTCACCTTATGAAATTGGCTTTGAAACATTGCTATATGCATAATTTAACCATTTTTGAAACTATTGCATTGCATAGAAGGTTAATGGAATATAAATGATTTTAAAAGGTCTTAGTGGCCATGATTTGGTTTTTAATTGGAGCTTGGGGGTCTTGGATTCCCCCAAGTTGGTGGATGATTGAAATGGCATGATTCTATAAGTTTTCAAGCTTATTTATATGATGATACCAATGGTGAATACCTTAATAAATGTTTCTTGGATAAATGAATAGATTATGTGTAAATATTTTAACTTGGGCTTAAAGGGAGTTGTGTAGCTCATCGTGAAAGGTGGAGGTCCCAGAAAACCGATACTGAAAATCATGTTTGTCGGCGTTGGGTCTTTATGACCATGTGCATAGTTACACACACACACACACACACACACACACACTATATATATATATATATATATATATATATATATATTGTAATGGTTAGGGTCATGGATTCCTTGAATTTCTCCGATTAGTGCGGTAAACACGGACTGGAGCCCTTCTAGTAGGGGGAGCCGGATCCATATAGCTCGTGCATGCCCTTAGGATGGTTAGAGCTACACATTCAGGTTAATAATTTTAAATCTCTTGCTAATCCTTGTTCTCTATCCCAGCATTATATATGTATATATTCATGTAAGTGAACATGTATGTTGAGTTTGGATTTGATTTTGAATTGGCATTATTTTATCTCTGTCCTCAGTTACATGCTAGCATTTACTCTGCTAACTGTCTCCGAACGCTACATCCTTCAATGATAGAGGGTCCTATGGGTTTCTTCTGTTAGTTTATATAGTGTTAGGTGGTGCGGTCATCTACGACTTGCAGTGAAGTGGTGAGCTTTCATCTATCAAAAATTTTGATCATTCCATGGATTTTTTTTTCATATTTTAGAATTGAAGAGTTCACATTAACATTACATTATCATTGTCACTGTCATGGTTGGGGGCATGTATCGGTCTAGTTTGATATTCGAATTAGTTTAGAGGCTTTTGTAAACATGTATGGGTTAGATGTTGTTGTTGACTCTTACAGCTTATTCTTGAGTTACATTAACTGTTTTATCTTTATTCTCTGGTTGTCATCCGCTTTGTTATTATTAAATTATGTTTGGATTGAACAAGATATGAGGGTGGTCCCTGACCCATGGTGGACTTGAGATACCCTTCACAACTATGCTCGGGGGTTAGGTCGTGACACTTTTCATCGAATGGATGACATAAGACACCAAGCGGCCTTTTTTTTCATAGTGTCATCTTATATAAGAAGTGAAACTCATTGATGCATACAACCTCTTTAACCTTGGTATAAAAGGTAAATAATGCATCGTCTTAACTTCAGTTTTGTTCCCACTAACAAGTTGTTTAAAATGAGACACTCCATAAAATTTGCAACTCTCTAAGTTTGTATCATCCTTATAATACAACATGCAACCTTTTTAACAATAATCAATTTTCACGTAGGAAAGACCTAATTTTAAAATTAATGTTTTGGCTTTATGAGTAATTATTGGGCAAGTCTAAATTTAGGTTTAGTTCATTTATAAAATCAATCACAAAGTTCATGCCAACTTGAGAAACATTAGCATCTGATTCAATACTTAGCAATCTGACTACAACGGATAACTCAAAGTGAGACATGCTTTCACAAAGTGGTCGACTAGAAGACTAATTGTGCATAAAAACGTTGTGCCTCTTCATTGGGAGGTTGATCGGCATGTTGTTGGTTTTCACCCTCATTATCCATTCCCTATCCATAATCATTCTATGTAATCTAGAATCTCGACTACTTTCACCAACTATAAAATTATGACTGTGACTATTATCGACGGTATCCTTAATTTCTCCATGACTAATCCAAACATCATAACTTTCTATAAAACCCTTACTATAAAGATCAGTCTTAACATCTACGAATTTAATCACTTTTTACATTTACAATCCATACAGGGGCACCTAATTGTCCTGTCTAATTGACAACATAAATTCGTTTGTTTAAGAATTCTTTACACCTTGTTTATATTTCTTCTGCAACCACCACCGATCAGAAAATCTTCGACCATACATCCATTTACGATATTCATTTTTCACATATATGTACAAATAACAATGAGTAAAAATTGAGTGATTAGGACATGTTGCAACTTAACACAAAAATCATATTTGAAGTTTTGTATTTACTTAGTAAAAACTAATAATTTAAACATGGCACATCCATATCTATATATGCTTAAGAAAAAAATAGGCTAAAATACTGTTCATGAAAAATTATATTCGACTCATTAAATTATATATGAGTCATTGTCAAAAACAAACAAAGGACCACAAAGTATTGATTTAAAAGGAATCACCAAAAATTAAAACATATAGTAACTTTTACAAATCAGACAAATAAAAAGTGAAAAGGGGCAACCAAATACAATAATATGATCTGCTACTGAAAATCTAAACTATTCATTATTTACTACATTGAAGATAAAGAATAAGACATATCTCCAATTAATAAAAAAATATCTAAAACAAAAAGGGATTTAGCAGAGTCCAAAGAAAACGTAAGGTGACCAGCGAGTGACCCTAAATATATAATTTCAACGAAAGTATCAAGAAATATGCAAAAAATATTTAAACTTGCACATCAAGTGACAATTAGAAATCAAATAAATTTAACAATTTATATTGTATATATACAAAAGAACACATTTTTAATCTTATTTGCACATTGTAACTATCAAAGAAAATTCAATGCAATAGAGCATTGCATTCTAATCAAGTGTAAATTTGGACTTTAACAATAAAAAACTAAGAAATAAATTAAAGGAAAAGTTACCTCGGGAGCATCAGCAGCAAGGAGCTTCGGAGAGGAAGATAATATTAGAATTTAGGATTTTCTTAAGAAATTAAAATTTAACCAAAATTTTAATTGTTAAAAGTATCTTTTAAAAAGAAAACAGAAAAATAATAGAGGGAAGTAGGGAAAAAACAAGACACGTTTTTTCTCCTAAAGTAGAGGCATCTAAATAAAAAATTGATTCAATGGGTAGTAGACCAACAATGATTTTATTTGACAATCAAACAGTTTATTTATTTATCTTTATTTATTACATTCATGTGTCTCAATTTAAATGTGATCTTTTATAGGTAAAAATAGTTTAACTTTTAAATTTCTTTTTTACTCCTAGATTTATAGTCATACAAATATTAAGATTCGTTTTAGACGATAAACTTTTAAAAGTATCTTCTTCTTTTTTTTAATTCTATATCAAGTTAAACGATGTTGCATAATTGAAACGGAGCAAGTATTTACTCATTTGGTGAGCGAGGTCAATGGAATTTCTTGTACATTATAGTTTAATTTTTGAAGTTTTATGTCAATTTTTCAAAGAGAATCTTTATTTTTATACAGTATATAAGAGATTTAAAAATTAAAGTAGAAGATATCTTTATTCAATTATTTTCTTCTATACAAAATGAAATAATTTTTACTATACTTCTAGTTGATAATATGTTTAAAGTATTTGTGAATCAATTAATAACATTATTTAATAAAATAATTATTAATGATACCATTAAAAATTAGATTGACTTTTAACCGATATTTTAAGATGTATTTATTTATCGTAGTAATATAAAAATAATTACACACATTACAACTTATAGTATTTTTATTATAGTTGCTAACTTCTAAATTTTAAATTAAAAATTAAATTAATATAAATCAATTTAACTTTAAAGATTTGTCAAATTGACTCTTGTAATGCGAAATGTGATAAGTAAAAAGGAAAGGAGTTAATATAAGTAGGTAGTCACCAATATTTCTTAAGCATACACTAATACATTTTATTTAGTATAATCATCAATTTATAGATTAATCGATCAATAACATTTGTTAGAAAAACTACGAATAGCTTCTACTTGATATAGTTATTGGCGTAGGATAATCAATTAATAATATTCTTAAAGATATCGTTAGTGCACTTTACTTAGTGTAGTTATCAATATATAAGTTAATCAATCAGTAACATAACGTAAAACGATACTAATTCTTGTTGGTATTCTTAATTTTTTTCAAGCCAGCTTAAGTAGGTGGGGTGGAGCCGGCTTTGACCCCTATCCTATTTATTAGGATATCAACAAGTAAATATAAAGAGGAGGACATAAAAACTACACTTTATATATCGTTATTATCTTATATAGGTTAATCAATCAATAATATTTCTTAAAAATATTACTAATATAATTCTACTTGTATAATTATTAAAATATAAGTTAATCAATCATTATCATTACTTAATGATACAATTAATACACTTCTACTTATTGTAATTATTAATTTTTAAGTTAATCATCAATAATATTCTTAAAAATGATACAAGTACACTTCACTTAATTAAATTGTTAACGTGTAAGCTAACCAATCAGTAATAGTAGTCTTTTATTAAGAACATCACATATGCACTGCTATTTATTGTAACATTGACAAATAAACTTACAGTCAATCATAATTTTTGAAGAAACCAGCTAATGTACTTTTATTTGAAATTATTATCATGTATATGTTGATAAATCAATAATACTTCTTATAAATACAATTAATACACTTCTACTTAGGATAGTTGTCAAAATATATGTTAGTATATCATTCTCTAATATTTTTAAATGATAATACTAATATAATTATAGTTAGTATATTGTCAATGTATAAGTTAGCCAGTCAATAATATTTCAAAAAAAAATACGTAATACTTTATTTAGTTTAACTATTGTATAGGTTAATAAGTCGATATTATTTTAATAAAGATATTAAAAATACACTTCTATTTTACTATAGTAATTGATATATAAAGTAATCAATAAATAATATTTTGTAGCGCATAGCTACTTAGAGTAATTATTAGGTTATAAGACGGTCAATTAATAGCATTACATAAGAATAACATTAATTCACTTCTACTTGCTATAATATAAACTATAAACTAATCAATTAATAATAGTATTACTTATACCACTAATACATCTCTATTTTTTATTATTAAACTATAAGCTAACAAATCATAACTTTTACTAAGAATGTCATTTAAACATTTCTACTTATTCTACTTATAATATTATATATATATATATATATATATATATATATATATATATAATATTATAAGTAGAATAAGTAGAAATGTTTAAATGACATTCTTAGTAAAAGTTATGATTTGTTAGCTTATAGTTTAATAATAAAAAATAGAGATGTATTAGTGGTATAAGTAATACTATTATTAATTGATTAGTTTATAGTTTATATTATAGCAAGTAGAAGTGAATTAATGTTATTCTTATGTAATGCTATTAATTGACCGTCTTATAACCTAATAATTACTCTAAGTAGCTATGCGCTACAAAATATTATTTATTGATTACTTTATATATCAATTACTATAGTAAAATAGAAGTGTATTTTTAATATCTTTATTAAAATAATATCGACTTATTAACCTATACAATAGTTAAACTAAATAAAGTATTACGTATTTTTTTTTGAAATATTATTGACTGGCTAACTTATACATTGACAATATACTAACTATAATTATATTAGTATTATCATTTAAAAATATTAGAGAATGATATACTAACATATATTTTGACAACTATCCTAAGTAGAAGTGTATTAATTGTATTTATAAGAAGTATTATTGATTTATCAACATATACATGATAATAATTTCAAATAAAAGTACATTAGCTGGTTTCTTCAAAAATTATGATTGACTGTAAGTTTATTTGTCAATGTTACAATAAATAGCAGTGCATATGTGATGTTCTTAATAAAAGACTACTATTACTGATTGGTTAGCTTACACGTTAACAATTTAATTAAGTGAAGTGTACTTGTATCATTTTTAAGAATATTATTGATGATTAACTTAAAAATTAATAATTACAATAAGTAGAAGTGTATTAATTGTATCATTAAGTAATGATAATGATTGATTAACTTATATTTTAATAATTATACAAGTAGAATTATATTAGTAATATTTTTAAGAAATATTATTGATTGATTAACCTATATAAGATAATAACGATATATAAAGTGTAGTTTTTATGTCCTCCTCTTTATATTTACTTGTTGATATCCTAATAAATAGGATAGGGGTCAAAGCCGGCTCCACCCCACCTACTTAAGCTGGCTTGAAAAAAATTAAGAATACCAACAAGAATTAGTATCGTTTTACGTTATGTTACTGATTGATTAACTTATATATTGATAACTACACTAAGTAAAGTGCACTAACGATATCTTTAAGAATATTATTAATTGATTATCCTACGCCAATAACTATATCAAGTAGAAGCTATTCGTAGTTTTTCTAACAAATGTTATTGATCGATTAATCTATAAATTGATGATTATACTAAATAAAATGTATTAGTGTATGCTTAAGAAATATTGGTGACTACCTACTTATATTAACTCCTTTCCTTTTTACTTATCACATTTCGCATTACAAGAGTCAATTTGACAAATCTTTAAAGTTAAATTGATTTATATTAATTTAATTTTTAATTTAAAATTTAGAAGTTAGCAACTATAATAAAAATACTATAAGTTGTAATGTGTGTAATTATTTTTATATTACTACGATAAATAAATACATCTTAAAATATCGGTTAAAAGTCAATCTAATTTTTAATGGTATCATTAATAATTATTTTATTAAATAATGTTATTAATTGATTCACAAATACTTTAAACATATTATCAACTAGAAGTATAGTAAAAATTATTTCATTTTGTATAGAAGAAAATAATTGAATAAAGATATCTTCTACTTTAATTTTTAAATCTCTTATATACTGTATAAAAATAAAGATTCTCTTTGAAAAATTGACATAAAACTTCAAAAATTAAACTATAATGTACAAGAAATTCCATTGACCTCGCTCACCAAATGAGTAAATACTTGCTCCGTTTCAATTATGCAACATCGTTTAACTTGATATAGAATTAAAAAAAAGAAGAAGATACTTTTAAAAGTTTATCGTCTAAAACGAATCTTAATATTTGTATGACTATAAATCTAGGAGTAAAAAAGAAATTTAAAAGTTAAACTATTTTTACCTATAAAAGATCACATTTAAATTGAGACACATGAATGTAATAAATAAAGATAAATAAATAAACTGTTTGATTGTCAAATAAAATCATTGTTGGTCTACTACCCATTGAATCAATTTTTTATTTAGATGCCTCTACTTTAGGAGAAAAAACGTGTCTTGTTTTTTCCCTACTTCCCTCTATTATTTTTCTGTTTTCTTTTTAAAAGATACTTTTAACAATTAAAATTTTGGTTAAATTTTAATTTCTTAAGAAAATCCTAAATTCTAATATTATCTTCCTCTCCGAAGCTCCTTGCTGCTGATGCTCCCGAGGTAACTTTTCCTTTAATTTATTTCTTAGTTTTTTATTGTTAAAGTCCAAATTTACACTTGATTAGAATGCAATGCTCTATTGCATTGAATTTTCTTTGATAGTTACAATGTGCAAATAAGATTAAAAATGTGTTCTTTTGTATATATACAATATAAATTGTTAAATTTATTTGATTTCTAATTGTCACTTGATGTGCAAGTTTAAATATTTTTTGCATATTTCTTGATACTTTCGTTGAAATTATATATTTAGGGTCACTCGCTGGTCACCTTACGTTTTCTTTGGACTCTGCTAAATCCCTTTTTGTTTTAGATATTTTTTTATTAATTGGAGATATGTCTTATTCTTTATCTTCAATGTAGTAAATAATGAATAGTTTAGATTTTCAGTAGCAGATCATATTATTGTATTTGGTTGCCCCTTTTCACTTTTTATTTGTCTGATTTGTAAAAGTTACTATATGTTTTAATTTTTGGTGATTCCTTTTAAATCAATACTTTGTGGTCCTTTGTTTGTTTTTGACAATGACTCATATATAATTTAATGAGTCGAATATAATTTTTCATGAACAGTATTTTAGCCTATTTTTTTCTTAAGCATATATAGATATGGATGTGCCATGTTTAAATTATTAGTTTTTACTAAGTAAATACAAAACTTCAAATATGATTTTTGTGTTAAGTTGCAACATGTCCTAATCACTCAATTTTTACTCATTGTTATTTGTACATATATGTGAAAAATGAATATCGTAAATGGATGTATGGTCGAAGATTTTCTGATCGGTGGTGGTTGCAGAAGAAATATAAACAAGGTGTAAAGAATTCTTAAACAAACGAATTTATGTTGTCAATTAGACAGGACAATTAGGTGCCCCTGTATGGATTGTAAATGTAAAAAGTGATTAAATTCGTAGATGTTAAGACTGATCTTTATAGTAAGGGTTTTATAGAAAGTTATGATGTTTGGATTAGTCATGGAGAAATTAAGGATACCGTCGATAATAGTCACAGTCATAATTTTATAGTTGGTGAAAGTAGTCGAGATTCTAGATTACATAGAATGATTATGGATAGGGAATGGATAATGAGGGTGAAAACCAACAACATGCCGATCAACCTCCCAATGAAGAGGCACAACGTTTTTATGCACAATTAGTCTTCTAGTCGACCACTTTGTGAAAGCATGTCTCACTTTGAGTTATCCGTTGTAGTCAGATTGCTAAGTATTGAATCAGATGCTAATGTTTCTCAAGTTGGCATGAACTTTGTGATTGATTTTATAAATGAACTAAACCTAAATTTAGACTTGCCCAATAATTACTCATAAAGCCAAAACATTAATTTTAAAATTAGGTCTTTCCTACGTGAAAATTGATTATTGTTAAAAAGGTTGCATGTTGTATTATAAGGATGATACAAACTTAGAGAGTTGCAAATTTTATGGAGTGTCTCATTTTAAACAACTTGTTAGTGGGAACAAAACTGAAGTTAAGACGATGCATTATTTACCTTTTATACCAAGGTTAAAGAGGTTGTATGCATCAATGAGTTTCACTTCTTATATAAGATGACACTATGAAAAAAAAGGCCGCTTGGTGTCTTATGTCATCCATTCGATGAAAAGTGTCACGACCTAACCCCCGAGCATAGTTGTGAAGGGTATCTCAAGTCCACCATGGGTCAGGGACCACCCTCATATCTTGTTCAATCCAAACATAATTTAATAATAACAAAGCGGATGACAACCAGAGAATAAAGATAAAACAGTTAATGTAACTCAAGAATAAGCTGTAAGAGTCAACAACAACATCTAACCCATACATGTTTACAAAAGCCTCTAAACTAATTCGAATATCAAACTAGACCGATACATGCCCCCAACCATGACAGTGACAATGATAATGTAATGTTAATGTGAACTCTTCAATTCTAAAATATGAAAAAAAAATCCATGGAATGATCAAAATTTTTGATAGATGAAAGCTCACCACTTCACTGCAAGTCGTAGATGACCGCACCACCTAACACTATATAAACTAACAGAAGAAACCCATAGGACCCTCTATCATTGAAGGATGTAGCGTTCGGAGACAGTTAGCAGAGTAAATGCTAGCATGTAACTGAGGACAGAGATAAAATAATGCCAATTCAAAATCAAATCCAAACTCAACATACATGTTCACTTACATGAATATATACATATATAATGCTGGGATAGAGAACAAGGATTAGCAAGAGATTTAAAATTATTAACCTGAATGTGTAGCTCTAACCATCCTAAGGGCATGCACGAGCTATATGGATCCGGCTCCCCCTACTAGAAGGGCTCCAGTCCGTGTTTACCGCACTAATCGGAGAAATTCAAGGAATCCATGACCCTAACCATTACAATATATATATATATATATATATATATATATATATAGTGTGTGTGTGTGTGTGTGTGTGTGTGTGTAACTATGCACATGGTCATAAAGACCCAACGCCGACAAACATGATTTTCAGTATCGGTTTTCTGGGACCTCCACCTTTCACGATGAGCTACACAACTCCCTTTAAGCCCAAGTTAAAATATTTACACATAATCTATTCATTTATCCAAGAAACATTTATTAAGGTATTCACCATTGGTATCATCATATAAATAAGCTTGAAAACTTATAGAATCATGCCATTTCAATCATCCACCAACTTGGGGGAATCCAAGACCCCCAAGCTCCAATTAAAAACCAAATCATGGCCACTAAGACCTTTTAAAATCATTTATATTCCATTAACCTTCTATGCAATGCAATAGTTTCAAAAATGGTTAAATTATGCATATAGCAATGTTTCAAAGCCAATTTCATAAGGTGAGGGTCAGGTTATTACCAGTTCCAATATAAAAAATTCATACAATTTGAGAGAATTCACGACCCCCATTCCATTGTTCATAAATTTAGGGGAATCCACAACCCCCATTTCATTATTCATAAATGCACCCAATGAGTTTTAAAATCCATCAATAAAGCATAAACAAATGCATGTAAACCATGAAAATACCATTTAAACAATAACCATCAAAAACCCTCAACCCAAATTCCAAAACCAATCATTAAAACCACATGAATACCAAACCATTGCATGCCATGATATAATGCAAATTTAGGAAAGTGATAAATGCCTAAAAACACCAAGGATTTGGAGAAGAAACCACACTTCAAGCCTAAATGATCAATCCTTAGAAATCCTACCTTTGTTTTTTAGTTGGAATTAGAGAGAGAAGAGAGTAGTTTATGATATGTTTAATGATGAAAAATAAGGTCCCTTAGGGTATTTAAGTCGTGGAAGTTAAGTGTATAAGGGAGGGAAATGACTAATGTACCCTTAATTAAAAGTGCAAGAAACTGTCGCTAGTCGTCACGAGTCAAGTGATGACTCATAATGACTATCTATGGATCCTTGCTCAGACTCGTACTCTAGATAAAAGCATTAGGCCTTCCCACTGGTTTGGCCACAATTCACACCCTATGATTCATGACCTTACCCTACGACTCATGGAGTATAGCCGTTACCAAGACAAGAATCTTGGGCCATCTCACTGTTAAGGTCACGAGTCCCTCACCATGACTCGTGATATTACGTTAGGACTTGTATGGTCCCAGTTGTGAACTTGATAGAAACATAGGGAAACCTTACTGATTAGATCATGATTAGCTATATACAACTCATGATTAGTCTTCACGACTTGTCGCCTGAGTCGTACCCTGAGCAGTAAGAACAATTACTGAGAAAAAATTTAGAGTCCAAAACTTAAGGTATTACATTAACCCTCTCCCCTCTAGGATAATTTGCCTCCGAATGAGGAGTCAAGGCACCCATTATCACGATAACAAGAAAGAATGCATACATACCCAAATGATAAATTTGAAAGGCCAAAGGGAAGAACGCAAAAACCATACCTCAAGCATTTTTATCCAATGCAGGGGAAAAGAAACGAATAATTAGACTTCATGTCCTCTTCAGCTTAACAAGCAGCTTCTTCCAACTTTTAGTTCCTCTAAAGGACTTTCATCGAAGCCACATTCTTAGTCCTTAATAGATGGACTTGCCTATCCAAAATCTCAACCGGGACTTCCTCATCGGACAAAAAATCTGAAATACCAACACTTTCCAAAGGGATAATTAAAGAAGGATCACCCATGCACTTCTTCAACATCGCCCCATGAAAAATTGGATGAATAGAACTCAAGCTCGCAAGCAACTTCAATTCATAAGCAACATTCCCCACTCTTCTCAAAATCTGATATAGACCCACATACCAGGGGCTGAGTTTCCTCTTCTTTCCATATAACATCACTCCCTTCATAGAAGAAACTTTCAAAATAGCCAATCACATACATCGAACTCCAACTCCCTTTACCTTACATCCGCATAAGACTTTGTGTAGTCTTAAGTCTCTTCTTAATCACCTTTACATTCTCCATGGCTTGGTAAACCAAGTCAGGACCATACAACCTAGTCTCACCAACCTTAAACCACCCAATAGGATACCTACACCTTCTACCATAGAGAGCCTCGAATGAAGCCACCCCAATACTAAAGTGATTATTGTTACTGTGCGCAATCTCAATCAGGGGTAAGTGGTCAACCCAACTTCCCTTAAAGTCAATCACACAAGCCTTTAGCATATTTTTTAAAGTCTAAATAGTCAGTTCCACTTGTCTATTCATTTGAGGGTGGAAAGTGGTGCTAAATTTCACCTTAGTCCCCAAACCTTTCTGAAACAAACTCCAAAAGTGAGAAGAGAATTACTTACCTTGGTCCAAAATAATGGACACCGACGCTCTATGTAATATAACTATCTCCTCAATGAATAACTTAGCATAAACCACTCCAGAGTTGGTAGTCCTCATAGGTAAGAAGTGAGTAGACTTAGTCATCCTATACACAATGACCTAAATTGAATCATACTGATTGCGAGATCATAGAAGACACGTGACAAAATCCATATTGATTATCTCCTTCTTCCACATAGGAAACTCAATCTCTTGAGACATGCCACCAGGCTCAAGTGCTCAACCTTCACTTACTGACAAACCACATACTTAGTCACAAACTTAGCCATATCTCTCTTCATATTTTCCACTAAAGATCTCCTTTAAATAATGATACATCTTTGTCAAACCTGGGTGAACTGTATACCTCAACTCATAAACCTCAGTCAAAATTTTCTGTCGTACCCCTCAATATTAGGAACACACAACCTACATTGGTACCTCAAAATACCATCTTCACCAATCTCAAAGGCCATAATCATTTGTTGTATCACCCCATCCTTAATATGCGTAAAATAGGATCTAAAACCTATTTCTTCTTCACCTCAGCACCAAGAGATTATTTAATAACTTTTTACATAATTACCCCTCCATCCTCAGAGTCCAAAAGGAAAATTCCCAAATTAGCCAACTGATGAATATCCTTCACCAATTCTCTCGTATCCTCTTCCACATGAGATAAGATCCCCATGGAAACCATATTAGCTTTACTTGAATGATAGTGAAGACTCATATCATAGTTCTTTAGCAACTCAAGCCATCGCCCCTGCTTGAGATTTAACTCTTTCTGAGTGAATACATATTGCAAGCTATTATGATCAAAATAAATATCTATATACACCCCATAAAAATAATGGGGTCAAATTTTCAAAGCAAAAACCACAACCACCAACTCTAAATCATGAGTTGGATAATTCCTTTCATGAACCGTAAGCTACCTAAAAGCATAGGTCACAACCTTAGCATGCTGCATCAAGACACAACCCAGTTCCATGTGGGACGTATAATAATACACTACAAATTCATCAATACCCCTGGGTAGGGTCAATACTAGCGTAGAATCAGACAATGACAACTTTACCTTTTTCTAAGTCAACTTTGTTATTAGAGCAGTAATAAAAGAAAAACTATCTACAAACCGCCTACAATACCCTGCCAAGCCCAAGAAGTTCCAAATATAGGTTGGAGTTATGGGTCTAGGACATCTCTTAACCGCCTTAACTTTTTATGGATCCACCTTGATCCCCTCGCTAGAAGCAACATGCATAAGGAAAGTCACAGCATCCAACCAAAACTCATACCTTAGAAAACTTAGCATACAATTTTTGATCCTTAAGGGTCTACAACACAATTCAGAGGTGGTTGACATGATAATCCTCCCTATTAGAGTGTACCAAGATATCATCAATAAAGACATTAACAAACAAGTCCAAAAACTATCTGAAAATCCAAATAATAAGATCCATAAAAGCAGTCGTAGCATTAGTTACATCAAATTTCATAACCAATAATTCATAATGACTATACCGGATTGAGAAAACACTCTTAGGGATGTCAATATTCAACTGATGATAACCCAAATGGAGATCAATCTTAGAGAAAAATCTAGCACCCTAAAGATGGTCAAAGAGATCATTTATCCTAGGAATAGATACTTCTTCTTCATCGCAACCTTATTCAACTACCAAAATTCTATACACATCCAAAGAGACCCATCTTTCTAATGCATGAAAAGAATAGGGGAACCACACAGAGAAATACTAGAATGAATGAAGCCCTTATCCAAAAGATCCTTTAACTGCTCTTTCATCTTCTTCAACTCAGCAGGAGCTATTCTATAATGAGGAATAGAGATAGGACGGGTATCTAGTAGAAGATATATCCCAAAGTCCATTCCCCAATTAGGAGAAATACCAGGAAAATCATCAAGAAATACCTTAGGAAACTCATTAACCACCGTGATAGATTAAAAGGAAGAACCCTCAGAACTAGGAACTTTAACTCGGACCAAATGATAAAGACACCCCTTGGAAATCAACTTCTGGGCACTAAGATATAGAATAAACCTTCCTTTGTTTACTAAGGAACTTCCCTCCCATTTTAATACCGACTCATTAGGGAAATGAAAACTGATAATTTGGGTCCTACAATCCAAAGAAATATAGGATGAATAAAGAGAATCCATCCCTAAAATAACATCAAAATCTACGATATCAAGCTCTACCAAATCCACCAATGTCTCCCTATAAAAGATATACTCCACACAACCTCTATGGATTTTTCTGGCCACAATAGAGTCGCCCATTGGAGTATACATAGAAAAGGGGTCGAAAATACTTTTGGGACCAAAACCAAATTGTACAGCCACATAAGGGGTCACATTAGAAAGGTTAGATCCCAGATCAAGAAAACAATACACATCACGAGAGAAGAAATTTAACGTACCAATGATAACATCAGGAGATGCCTTAAATTCTTGATGGGTGGCAAAAACGTAGAGACTATTCTAGCTAGTGTCGATACTAAAAGTAGCACCTTTTGGTGCAAGGGCTGATGAAGTAGCAATTGAGACCTTGTTAGCTTCTGTAACAATCTTAGCTAAATGGTAGTGTCTCTGTATATGCCCCAACTGACCATAATTAAAACATTAATTTCTCCCCCATCACAATAACCTTGGTAAAGCAAACCACAAAATCTACAATAAGGATATAATGGGGCTGACTGAGATCTGCTAGCTTGAGATTGGGCACCCTATGCCTTAGGACCACTACTATCCTAAAATTGACAATCATCAGATGGCTTAGGATAAGCAAAACTAGCCAAAGAATATGAACCAAAAATTTCCCAAGTCTTCTTCTTGTTCCACTTTCTACCATCTCTCCCATTATTTTGCTTATTTGGACCCTACTCTGAATATCTAAACTTTTTGATCTGCCTCTCTCTTATCTCTGTACATTTTTTCTTTTCATCCTCAACTTAGTGTATATAAACCACAAGCCTAGAGATATCGATATCATTATTCAATATCACAGCCTTAGATTCTAATACTAAATCATGAGACAAACCAGAAGCAAACATCTTTATTCTGTCTCTCATGCTGGACGCTAACTCCAGAGCATAGCGAGAAAACTGATGGAATTTCAAGACATACTCCTTCACACTCATCTTTTCCTACTTCAGATTCACAAAATCATATGTCTTCGCTTCCCTCAACTCCTAAGAAAAGAAATGATCAAGGAAGGCACCAGAGAACTTATCCTATATAGATGGCTAAACATCATCACCTCTTAAATGCTCCCACTCTTCATACCACTGATATGCCATAACATTCAACTGATATGCAACAAAATCCACTCCCTCAAAATCATTATCATGCATCACCCTAAAGATTTTCTCTATCTCATCAATAAATTCTTGAAGACCCTTCTTAACTGATGAGCCATTAAAGGTTAGGGGATTCAACCTCATGAACTGACCAAATTAAGTAACCTCAAAATAAAGAGCAACAAAACCACCCTGACCTAACTGGAGAGACTGAGAGGTCACCAACTGAGTGAACAGATGATTAAAATAGCACAACTCTGCATTAGAGATATCTTATTGAGGTGACTAAGCATAAGTGTCACCAATCAGAGAAAGACTAGTGGGGAATAATGGAAATCTACATGGGGTAGTACAATTGGGAGAAGGGACTCTATACCAGGTCTGTACTCCATAAATGAGGTGAGTCCCCTCCCCATTGCCTTTAGGTGGGGCAAAGGTTCCGAAAGAGTTTCTACGAACATCAAATCATCAAGGAGGCATGATCTGAAATGCGAGAAAATCAAGAGTTAGTAAAATTCCATGGCCTTAGACTCTATCTCCTAAAATAAAACACAAGAAAGGGAAATATTCCTAAATATCTTATAGCCTCCCCCTTATAAGTATGACGTGCTACACATCCATAAAAGAGACTTTACTCGATACGGCTTTATGGATACCCAACAACCCTGAAGCATTCTCTGATACCAAGATTATCATGACTCAACCCTAGGTCTAGTCATGATGGGTATCTCAAGCCCACCGTAGGCCAGAGATCACCCCCATAGCTTATCCAATACATACATAATCCAATAATAACAAAGCAGAAGATAGCTAAAGAATAAAGGTAAAACAGTTAATGCAACTCATGAATAAGCTCTAAGAGTCAACAACACCATTCAACCCACATTTATCCATAAAAGCCTCTAAACTAATCCAAATATCAAACTAGGTCAGCATATGCCCCCGACCATAACAGTGAGAATGACAATGATAATGTAAATGTGAACTCTTCAATTCTAATATATGAAAAAAAATCGATGGAATGGCTAAGCTTTTCAAAATATGGAATCTCACCACTTCACTGTAAATGGATAAAGGATTGCACTACCTAACAATGCACAAGCTAATATAAGAAACCCCTAGGACCCTATATCATGAAAGGATGTAGTATCCGAGGATGGTTAGCGAGGTAAGCGCTTGTATATAACTCAGGGCCGGGATAAAATAATTCCATTTCAAAATCAAATCCAAACTAAAAGGGGGAAAACAAAGAAAATGCCAAATTAGTTTCCAAAATTCGATTGAAACCATAAACTTTCTCCTTTGTACGTTTTGTCATTTTTCAGTTTTTCTTCGATTCATCTTTTAATGTTAGTGATTTTTAACTATTTACAGTGTATTTTACAAGCACAATGCTTACATAAAAGCGCTGATTCATTTTCAGTGACGAGTTTGAAGAAATCTAGTTTAGTTGAAGAAATTGAAGGTCAAACTAAACTTTTTCTTTAAGTTTATATTTTTCCTAGCTATTTGAACCGTTTTGTGCTTGAAATTATAGTGTTGGGTTGAATTTATCATTTTAGATTTTTTTGTGATTTTTGTGATTTGAGTTATAAGTTATGGATTTTTTTGTTGCCTTTTGGGGGATTTCACTGATATAGGGTTTATGTTGGAGATTTCAGTGATAATATAAAGTTATTTTGGTACTTTTTAATTTAAGGGTATTTTGAGTATTTTTTTTGTAGAATCTTTGGGGATTTGTTACAAAAATGGACAGCTATATTTTGACCTATTTTCATGGGGAACAATTGTATCCAACCCTAATCTTAGTTATAAAGGTAAGGTAGATATCTTTGCTGTTGTCATTGATAAAGACCATTTCAGTCTTGTTGAATTTCTTTCCTACACCAAAGATCTTGGGTACTAAAAAATTAAGGGGTTCTACTTTCAACATATAGATGGTGGTGGTTTAGTTCAAATCACTTCTGATGGTCAATTACTAGAGTTTGTGAAGGAGTTAAAAGATGGTGATGAGCTTGATGTATATATTTTTCATGATATTGATGAAGATGTTGATGTTGTGGAAAATGTTTTGCCTCTTTTAGTAGGGCCACAGTCTAATAATGAAGTTGATATAGGCAGTGATGAGAATGAAAATAGAAGTTTTAATGAAGATCTAAATGGTGATGAAACAGATCTTCCCAGTAGTAAATCAGATCTGAATGGTGATGATATCCTTGATGAGGATGATTCAGACATTGATGAAGAGTTGAGAGCCTTTAGAGATGAAAGTAGAAGCAAAAAAATTCAAAGAAAAAAATCCAAAGAAAGAGAAGAAATACCAGTAGGTAAAGCTGGTATTAATAAAGGTTTTCAAGACATTGGCAAGAATAATAAAGATAGATATATGGGTATATTAGGAGGTGATGAAGAGTATATTGATAGTTCAGACTATGATAGTACTGGTAGCACTGATTTGTTAGATGAGGATGCTATTGTTGGTGTTGATTTTCCAAGAAGAAGAAGAAGTAATAAAGTCAGATTTGATGATTATTGTGTTGTTGTTGTTTTTGAACTTGGTATGATTTTTAATGGTCCTAAGGAATTTAGAAAAGCTTTGGGGAGGTATGGAGTAAAAAATAGGGTTCAGATTGTCTTAAGACCTAATGAAGCTTATAGAGTAAGGGCTAAGCGCAAATTCAAGATAAAATGCAATTGGTTATGTTATGATGCACTTGACAGAAATTCTGGTAATTTGTTGATTAAGAATTATAATTCAGTGCATAAGTGTACAACATCAAACAAGAATAAGATGTGTACAAGTAAGTTTGTTGCTGATAGATTGAGGGATGAAATAAGTAAACAACTATCTTTGAAAATTTGGGAAATACAGGAATTGTGCAGAGAAAAATTGAAATTATATGTGGGTAGAACAATCTGTTACAGGGTAAAGTTACAGGTCCTAAGAGAGACCATGGGGTACTGGAGCTTGAAATTTGCAAGATTATGTGATTATGGTGAGATGATCAAACAAACCAATCCTGGCAGTTCTGTTTGGCTGAGAATGGACAGTGAAGTTGTCCCAAGTAAAAATTTGTTTGTTAATTTCTATGTGCGTCTTGATGCATTGAAAAAAGAGTGGATGGAAGGATGTAGAGGAATTATAGGGTTTGATGGGTGTTTCTTAAAGAGTGCTTGTAAAGGTGAGCTTCTAGTTACCGTTGGGAAGAATGAAAACAATCAGATGTTTTCTATAGCCTGGACTGTTGTGGATAAGGAACCACGCATAGTTGGAGTTTTTTCGTCAACTACTTGAAAGAGGATCTGCAGTTAGGTACTGGAGCAGGTCTTACTGCGATGGTTGATAGAAAAAGGTAATATTTGATAATTTTTTAACTGTCAAATAATTATAAAATAGAATTTCTTTGTCAAGTACCTTAACTATTTTTTTTGTATGTAGTGTTTTCATGCTGCTGTTCTTGAATTGTTACCAAATGCTGAAATTAGAAGATGTGCTAGACACATCTGGGCTAACTGGTGTCAAGAGTGGAAGGGATAAGACAGAAAAAAACAGTTTTGGAAATGCTCAAAGGCAAGTTTTGATGTAAAATTCAAAGAAGAACTTGATTACATGAACTAACTTGGTACGAAACGTAATGATATCATTGGTGATTTACTGGATTATCCTAGGGAGTCATGGGTTAGTGCATTCTTTAAAGAGTATTGTAAGTGTGATGCTATTGAGAATAACATGTGTGAGACCTTTAATTTATGGATCGTAGTCCCTAGACATAAATCTATCATTACCATGTTAGAGGAAATTAGGAGAAAAATCATGAGTAGAACTGTGGATATGATTAAGTTTTTCAATACTTGGATATGTGATATTGCACCTATGGATAGACTTATTTTGGAGGAGAATAAGGATAGGGCTAGGGCTTGCAAGATGCTTTGGAATGCTGAGGTTGGATTTGAGGTTGGAGAAGGGGAGTATAGGCATACTGTGAACTTGAATAATAGGTTATGTAGGTGTAGAACTTGGCAATTGAGAGGCATTCCTTGCCAACATGCCATTTGTGCGTTGTATCATGTTGAAAAAAAGCCTGAACCTTATGTGGAACATTGGTATAAGAAGGAAACCTTCTTGAAGGCTTATAATCATTTTATCCAACCAATCTCCAATATGAAGATGTGGCCTGAGGTAAATAATTCAAAGATTGAGCCCCCTCAACCTAAAAAAATATTTGGTAAACCTACAAAAAATAGAAAGAAAGGCAAAGGGGAACTAGTAAAAAAATCTGGAAAGATGTCCAAAAAAAGTGAAAAAATAACATGCTCCAAGTGTCATCAACAAGGCCATAACAAAATATTTTGCAAGGTAAATCACTCACTTTTATTTGATTGTAGAAGTTTATTTTTAGTTTGATTTTATAACGTATTAACTAGTGTGCTATGATTTTATAGATTCCTGATCCCAATGCATAAGCACATAGCCAAGGATTTCAGTTTAGTGGTTAAAGTTCACAAGGAAGTTGTCAACCTAAATGCTCAAGCCAACCTGCACCTTCAACCTCAAAAAAGTCAGCATCATGTAGCTCAAGTCAACCTGTACATTCAACCTAAAAAACATCAGCATCATGTAGCTCAAGTCAACCTGCATCTTCAACTACAATTTGTGGTGATACAAACAGAGTTAAAAGATTGAAAGAAGATACAACATCTACCTTTTGTGGTGATCCAAGAATTCCTGTCACAGAAGGAATCAAGAGTCAACTACCTCCTAGAAGTAGAGTAATTATTGGGCAGAAAAGGGGAAGAGTTGGAACCACAAAGGATGTTGCTAAAGGTGGATAAAAAAGGTCAAACAATGTTGAATTTGGGATCTACACTAGTGTAAGGGGAACCCAAATAATGAATGTAAGTTAACTCATATTATTTCTTTAAAAATAAAGGGCATAGATATAATGTTCATTGATCCTTCTTTTTTCTTCAAAAAATAGCTTGGGACATCAAGTCAAAGGAACCTACAAAGTGGTACAACTTACAAGGATGCAAGTTCTAAAGGGTTGATTTTGGTTATAAGCCTAGAGGCTTGAAATGGAAAAACAAAGATGCTGTCACCACTAATCAGTTGCAGCAGCTGGCCAATATGGAGCATATTTATTAACTTGTTAGTGTTTGTTTGCACTCAGTTTAGAGCGTATAGCTGAAGTTGTTGCTATTGCGTTCAGCTCTATATGGAATGTATAGATGAAGTTGTTGGTGTTGTTTTCAGCTTAATAGAAGCGTATAAGTTAGTTGTTGTTGGTGTTGATATCAGCTCAATATGGAACGTATAAATTAGCTGACTGTTTTGTTTTATTACTAATGGAAGCACTAAGAAGAAACCACAAGGTAGTTGCTGTTCTAGACTTAAAATGGTGTTGAAAACTGATGTTAAGTGTCTCTGTGAAGGCTTTAACACTGCAGCTGTTCAGGATGAATACTGCAGGTGTTCAAGACTAATGCTACAGCTGTTCAGGACTAACTGATGTTGATTAGGACTAATGCTACAGCTTCTCCTGCTCTTTCTTCAGTTGCTGGATCAACAACCATCTCAGCAGGTGCTCCAAATTTTTCCAACATTCAATACACACCAACTCTTGAAGAATGGGAATGAATAATTCCAAGCAACTTTAAAACATACAAAGAATCGAAACAGACAACAAAAGCTAAAAGTAGATATAAAACATTTCATTTCATCAAAATGTAACATTCTTACAAGACCAACATTACATCAACAAACGAAACCTAACAAGAAGAAATTTAAGTCATTTTGCAACTTCAACACTAGGAAGGCAATCATAACTTCAAGGCCATCAAAACTTCAATGCCAAACTTCAACAATTTGGCTTTAATATCCATATTCTCCACAACAACAAACAAGTAGCAATGACACCAACAATATTATATCTTCTAGCTCAATTTTCTTTATCTTCAAAGGACTTAACTTTCTTCAACAAACCCCTAATCACCCTATTTGCTTGTGAAGAGTGTCGTTCTTCATACCAATCAAAGTAATCACACCCGTTTCATTTCTACAAAATTAATAACAAAAATAATTACAAAATCAATAATTAATCGACTTATTAAGTTAAGAAGTAAAAAACATTACCTTCGAATTTTTACACATAAAAAATCTACGACCGGGATTTTGTTGAGTCGAAGAAATCTTTAGTAATGCTTCATTACCACATTTACAATAGCGATAATCTTTTTCGCAAAAAGCCATGGACGGCGAGCTCGACATTGTCCAATTCAATTCGAATAAAATAAGAAAAAGTTTAAACTTTTGAAAAATTATATAAGAAGATGAAGAAGAGAGAAGTTTTTCATAAAAATAATTCTAAGAAGAGTCACAAATTAGGGTTAAAATTTGATTTGGGAATGAAGAAGAAGATGAAATATGGGTATATTACCGTTGGAGGGTCATTTATATGCCATATCAGCAAAACAACAGGCTTCCACACGCCTTTGCGGAGTGTTTCGCACGCGTTTTGCCAACAAGGCAAAAGGTGCCAAAGTGGCACACTTGAAGGCCACTTGAGGTGTCAAAATGGAACAATGTCCACTTGAGGTGTCTAACTGAAAAATTATGCGTACTTAAGGCGGCTGCGTATGGATTAGGCCATATATATATAAAGGAAACATTGGAGGCTACTGATGTGGCATACCCCAATGATCAAGAAAAATATGTATTTTTTTCTGATTTTTTTGGACATTTTTCAGCATTCAGTTTTTCTAAAGCCTTTTATTCCAATTATTTTCTTTAAATTAATTAAATACCATTTATTTATCAGACACGTGTTTCAAGAAAAGTACCACTTAACTCATGCGGTTGTAAGACAATTCTGTCTTTCCCTTTTCCCTTCCATATTAAATGACTAATGCTATTGGTTCAAGAAAAGTCACGTACGGATTAATTGCATGTCATGTATGCATTAATAATTTGAAACTGCTCAATTAAAATTTTATTCCTCCGTAATTAAAAATATATTTTATAAAATTAATCCTATTAATGATGTTTTGAAATTCTAAATCTAACTATTATCATTTTTTTTAATTATTTAGTATTAAGGATAGTATGAGAAAGAAGAAATAAAATATTCTTGATTTGCGAAAATAGATAATTAATTTGAAACAAACATATTTAAAAAAAATACCAAGTAAAATAGAACGAAAAAAATTATTTATTTCTTACTCTTTTTATCTCGTGCATTAGATTTAATTAGCCCAAATAATATATGAAATTAAATAACAATAAAGATACACAACCATTTAACAATTGAAAAGTCTCCATCATAAATTTAAATACCCATCTTTGAAAATTACACAATGCATTTCTCCTCCTCTTTTATCTTATAAGCTGTCCCTAATCTCATGTATTTCTCTTAAATTTTGAGGCCTTTAAATTTATTTTATATTTTATATTTTAATGATTAATAAAATTTGTCTTTGTAGATTTGTAAAATATGCTACAAATCTAAGTTCGTCTTTCTATCATTTTATGAGGATGAATTCAGTTTTTATTCAATTATATAGTTAAATAAATAAATTTGATTCATATTATTCAATCAGCTAAAGGTTATACTTTTCAGCTTCATTCGTTTCATCCAAAAGAAGTTTGATCTTGAAATATGAGGTAAAATGCATATTTGATTGAAAGGTTATTTATTTTAATTCTATAGGGAACTGTTAATATTCTCTTTCTTTTTGTTGTAGGTGTTATTAATATACCAAATACATGGGCCATAGCTACGAGCTATAGTGGAAAAATGAGAAGCAAACAGAGCCTCTATTCATTAAACTGTGGATTCTAGCAATTTAGAGTGAATATACTCCTTCGTATATTGGCAGAAGATTTTTGTTCGAGTTAATATAATTGTCTTCTTATTTTTAAACTACATCTTTTTTTTTTTATATAAAAAATATGGACTACTTGAATTAAGGACGACAAGGAATAATCTTGTTTTAAAAGTCTAAGCGAGTGTCCTACGTACTAGGCCAAAAGATTCACATTATTTTTTATTTTTGTCGAGGAATAATCTTATTTAAGAAGTCCAAGCTAGTGTCTCATGTACTGGGCAAAAGGTTCACATTATTTTTTATTTTTGCCGTTCAAGTTATTTATCAAATATATAGAGTTGAACTAAGTATTATTTTTATGATTTTTAGTTTTAAGAGACTAATTCTTCAATATTCTCCTATTATAAATTCAGAATAATCTTTATTTACAATATTGAATAGTGATCATAACTTACTTTAAATTAAATTGGCTAATCAACTATTCTTCTGTTAAGTTTTTTTAATTACATACATGAAAATATTTCTTTTATTGACTTATTTTTTCTAAACATTAATCACTTTGTCAATTCATAATTGAACATGGTGAAATTTGAAAAAAAGAAAAAGAAAGTAATTATAATGATAGGCATTAATTAATAATTTTTCTAGATAATAATTAACATTTTGTATTTAGTAAAAGTATATAGCAAAAATATGTGGTAATATAGGTGGTGAAAATGTAAGGTTAGGCAAAACACGTCTAGAGAAGTAAAATGTGAGATCGAAAAAATCTGACTTCAAAGAATTTTTAAAGACATACGATGGTTATCATTGTGGATAGATCAAAAGCACATGATTCAAAGAGCAGAAGAAAGACTCATATTTTGATGACGCGATTAAAAGGATAAAAAAAGAGACAAATAAGCAAAGATATTATTAGACATGTATATATATTTTTTTAATTAAAAGTGGCTTGAGGCCATTTAATAAAGTGAAAAAGAAAATTTGCACATAACATATTATCATATATATATAGAGAGAAAGAGAGAGAGAGTCTGATCATGACAAAGAAATATTGACCAACATTACTAACAATATTTTCATATGGTCATAGTACTTTTGGGCTGAGTGAAGTCTTTTTATTGATAAATATTTTATTTTTTGTAATTTACTATTAATATTTTTCTCTCAATTATATGATATTCGGATATGATAAGTACAATAAAAATACATTGTATTCTTGTGCTTTAAATTTTTTCTTTTAATTTTCACTAAATGTCTCTAGCTTAAAATATTCAATTTGCCACATCGTTTCTCGAATACGAAGCTTATTAGGATAGTATATAGACCAACACCACAGGAAGAGCATACATTCCTCATTAAAGCTCAAAAGGTTCATATTCTTTATATTTATTTTCTTTGTTTTCATTTTAAAATAATTCTTACATATTATTATCATAATATCTAACTGTTAATAAACAAACTTAAAGGGCTAAGTCAAGTGTGTGGACCTCATACAAACTCCACTGTAATGTTTTCCCAAATTTACATTTACGCTGAGAATATATTGATTTATTAGTTGTAATTAAATTATAAAAGATTATAGTGTATGAAAATGTTATTAAGATTCTAATCGATAGATCTCAATTAGTTTCTTAAGACTTATTCAAGAATGAGTGATATTAATTTTTTTTCAGGTTTACAGTTGTACTATTACCGTACTTTGTTAAATACTTTTATATGACAAGTGAATATTAAGTTGATTATGTAACTGATCTGGGGGTGATGTATATACATTAGAAAATTGCTTATTGTTTTGTCACGTGAATAAACAACTACGTACATTATAACAATTAGTTGATTTTCGAGTGAAGTACAATTATTAGATGATTGTTGAGACTCAAGATTGTTTATTTGTGACATAAATAAATAAATAACTACATCATAATAACCAACTACCAGTGAGTTTATTTTTAATAATTTATTTTTTGATTCAATCTATAGTAAAATTTTGTGTGCATACATGGAAAAAAAAATATATCTCTTCCATCTCAATCAAATTTATAAAAATAGATGTCTTTTATAACTGCGTGAAGCGCGAATATATTCACTAGTTAAGGATAACATAATCATTTGTTCATGTGACCTGTGCAAGGGAATTAGAGTGAGTATTCAATTTTTTCTATTTCTCCTGCGTCCCTTCTTTCACACTATACTACTGTAGTCCTCTTAACTCTTAGCTAATTATTTATCACACTATCACTTTTATATTCTTTTCACTAAAACAATGGCACTAACGTAGATGCTAAGCAATATACTTAAAAGTCTCTTGCGATGCCTGACTGAATATTTTCCTACACGGCCTGCTCTAGCTCAAACTTTACCTTGATTTATATCTCCACAAAAAAATACAAAAGGATATGAAGCAAATCACGGGAAGAAAACATTCAACAGAGAAAATAAACTGTTAAAAGTTTCATTTGTGTCCAACTTTATCAACTAACTCTCTAAATATATCAATATTAAATGCATTTAACTGCTCATTAACTATGGAAACCTCACTTATGCCTTAAAAAACTCATCATAATATTATTACTCTCTGTTGCAGTTGCAGTTTATCGAGAACATGAATAGATAGGAAGGTGTGGAGAACAAGAATTAGGGATAGAAGGTTAGTAGATAGGATTGTGTCCATATTAGTAGATAGGAGTGTCTTATCTTATTGTCCTTAATAGTAGTCATAGTGCCCTTAATAGTAGTCGTAGGACTACTCTTGTTGTTTCATATTCTATAAACATTGACAATGAGCTTACGAAAATATTCACCTTGAGAAAATGGGTTCAAGGTGACCTGTAGACTTGCTTGGATGAATTTGTCCATTAATCAGGTGGCCTATTATCATTTGGATTTCTGGTTGCAATATCAGGAATGTTGCAAGATAAAAGTTTCATCTGTACTATTTTCCTATGTTATTCCTGTGATCTCACAACAACATAATCATAACCTTCTAATACTATAGAAACATAAATAAAACACCCCATCACCCCTAAGAGAATCCTGAAAAAATAAAAAAAGTCTGCAACCAATATCTATTCTGTCATGAGCAAGCTGTTTTTGTGAGGTAATCTGTAATGTCCCATAGCATTCTTGACTTAATACCTCACTTGGTAGCATTCTTAAAGAGCCAACTATTTGAAAATATTCTAAATGTCAAAAAGACTTAGCCATATTTTAAGCTCCTAAACTTTTATGATTTCTAAATCGATCTTCCCGACCTCGAGATACGGATTTTTAAGTTGATTCATGTTCAGGGGTGTAAAGGGCGTGTCTTGGGGAAGTTTGCGATTTTTCTAACGACGTTTGAGGCGTGTTTAGATTTTAAAAACAAAACGTTAACGCGATATGGCCGTATCACGTCGGGTAGCGCGTCGGCAGGATCAACGCGTCGCATTGCTTATCGCGTCGGAGGGACAGATGTTGCGCGTTAGGAAACGCATTGGGTGCCCAATTCGCATTAATAAATTCTGGGTTTGGGAGGTTATTTCAGTCTTTTCCCTTGTCATATCTTAGTCATAACACAAAATTAAAACGTCTTAAGGGCATATTATGCTCAAATCCACTCAAATTTATCAAGAAACAAACCCTAAATCCCCTTCCAAAGACCAAGAATTCACCTCTTAAGTTCAAGAATTTCCAAAAGACAAGTCAAGAGTTGGGTTCCATTCTCCAAACTAAGTAATCTAAGGTACGTGGGGCTTTTCTAAACTATATGGGCATGGTGAAATCGTTTTAATCATGTTTAGATGTTGAGAAATCATGAACTTACAAAGGGGTTTGAATTTACATTTACAATTATGCATTATGAAACCTTTTGAGAGAATAAGTTTAATTTTCGTTCATATATATGTATACATGTGGTTTGAGTTTTGAAACTTGATTTGAGATCATGAAGATTTATGATCCCTCTCTCATTATGAATTATTCGATTGCATGTTGAGAAGTATGACATAAATGTCTTTACAATTATGTGTTGACTTGATTTTGATGATGACTTGAAGAGAGGGCGTTTTCTTAATTACATAAATGACAGTAATGATTTAAAGAAAGCAATTGCATGATTTGTTACAAGAATACTTGACCACTACGTGTTTATGAATTGAAATTGAGGATCTCTGCCTAAGTTTTCATGAATTTCACTATATGCATCCTAGTTTGGTGGTATGAACACAATGTTTTGAAAGAGAAAACCGTAATATGATATTGAATGGCTTAGATATGACTTGCAAGTCTTGATACGACGATACCAAATCAGATAAGGCCATAATAAACTCAGAACATAATACAGATTTTATTTCAGATTTTGAATTCAGAAAGATGCATATTTAGAACAAGCTAAAAATGGGCACTAAGAGAGTTAGGTGGTTACCGAAGTAGGCATGAGTCATATGATTCATTGCTTGAAATCGTGTTTTACCGATATGGGTTTATTATGTCTCTAAAGAGAGATTATACGCTTGCCTACTGCCCTGCAGCATATTAGATTCAGATACTCCAACCCTTGCGGCAAACTTGGGTTGGGGGCTTGGCCGCCGAGTTAAGGGCAGATCCCATATATCCAGTGGGATACTTTCAAAATATGTAGGGCATTCCACCTAGCTCAGAAGTAACAGAAATAAAGGAATTGTATCTACAAAATCCCTTTAAGATCATTTGAGAATTGCCCGTGTGTTTTGAATTACTCCATGCATAACGCTTTATGAAATACTCTCACTTATGTTACATATAAAAGTACATTATTTTGGATTGCTTTGCGCACCAGTATAGTTGTATTGATCCCCAGTATTTCAGGGTCCAAGGCTCAGTCCAGAGGTCCCTCTAAGCTATAGATTTGTCAAACAGAAGTGTGCAGTTGGTGAGACTCCCTTATTTCAGAAGGTTTGTCTTTAGAACATTGTTATTTCATTTTGTTTTTGGTCTGACTGGGGGTATTGTCCTCACTTAAGATGTTGATTTTCATATTATTGGAGATTTTGCAGACTAGTGTCTTGTATTTTGAATGTTATGAACTTAATTTCATATTATTCATTGGAACTCAGAGATTGACCATGTTTCCATCTTATTATATTTTCCGTATTTCTTAATAAGATATGAATGATGTACATGATTTCCAGATAAGAAGGGCGCTCGGGCCTTCATGGTTTGGGATGCCCATCGCAGCTAGGGCCTCGGCTTGGCTGATGACAAACTTGGTATCAAAGGATGGTTTATGGTCCCAGGGTGTCTGTAAAATCACGTCGGGTAGAGCTCTATTTATGGGTGCGTAGTGCGCCACTCTTATAAGCCAGGGGTTATAAGGCATTTAGGAATGCCTCTCTTTTTTATGACTTATTTATGCTATAGAGTCTGTATGTACTCTAATCAATGATTTCCTATATTTCACAAAGTTATCATGCCTCCCTATCCATCCAATGAATAGAATGCCCTAGCTGAGGATGTATGCCCTATCCATGGGATGCGGACCCATAATAGAGCTCATATTCTAGAGTTTGTTGCTACTCCAAGAGTCCCTTCTGTTTAGACTAGTCCACCTAGAGCACCCAAGTCTCCTCGGTCCGGAGCTAATCGTACTCCACCTCCCTCGAGAGAAGTATCTAATGCTGAGTTCTGACAGTCTATGAATATGATAGCCCAGTTGGTGGCTTCTCAGAACTGATGGTTTGAAGATATGTGGTCTGTGTCTGGTTCATCTGAGGTTACCTGGATGGGCTAATTCATAAGGCTAAACGCACCTATATTTACTGATATGAAGGTTGAGGAGGACCCCTATGGGTTCATTGACGAACTGGAGAAAATTTTTAGGGTTTTGCATGCGAATGAGGTTAAAGGGGTTGAACTGGTGGCCTATCAGCTTAAGGATGTGGAAAATCAGTGGTATAATGAATAGGGGGATTCTAAGGGTACAAATGTTGAGCCCTCGGTGTAGGGTGAGTTTGTGGATGCTTTTCTAGATCATTTCTTTTCTCAGGAATTGCGGGAGTCAAAGTCTGAATAATTCATGAATTTGACACAAGGGAAAATGAGTGTCAAGGAGTACACCTTGAAATTCAACTAGTTATCCTGTTATGCTCCAGAATTGGCGGGTAACATGAAAGCTCACATGAGGAAGTTTGCATCCGGTCTCTCGGATGATTTGATATTGGAATGCAAAGGAGCAATGATGAATATAGACATGGATTTCTCCGGGTTGTCCGTTCATATGTAATAGATAGAAGAGTAGAAGAAAAGGATGGCAGAGGCAAGGGAGAAGGACAAGCAGACCAAGAGGGCCAGATCTACAGATCAGAAAAACAGTCAGCACCAAGGTGGTAATTGGGTAATAGGTGGTCTAAAAAAAGTTTTGGAGCAACGCTCAGTCATCAGCTAGTGCCCCAGCGCCCAGGCCCCAAAGTGATCAACGATTTTCTTATTTTCTTCCTAATAATGTACCGAGAGTTCAGAGTATACAGTCGCAAGGGAGTGTGACTAAACCTGCTAGGTCATATTCCCCCTGTGACTCGTATGGGAGTATCATCTAGGGAAGTGCCAGTTTGGCAGGTTAGTGTGCTATTCTTATGGCTATCTAGGTTATATTTAGAGAGACTGTCCATCTGCTAGAGGAAGTTTTGAAGGTGCTAAGTCTCAAGTAAATTCGTCAGCCCCACCACTACCACCCAAGGGTACTACTTTAGCTACCGGGGGCGGTCGCAACTGATTGTATGCTTTGTCAAATTGCTAGGATACAGAGGCTTCACCAGATGTAGTCACGAATATGTTACAAATTTTCTCCCATAATGTGTATGTGTTACTTGATCCTAGGTCTACATTGTCTTATCTGACGTCGTATGTGGCAGTCAATTTTGGGTTTGAGCCTGAAGTTATTTCAGAACCTTTCTCTGATTCCACCCCTGTTGGTGACTCTATTGTGTCTAGGAGGGTGTATAGAAACTATATTGTGTCCATTTGTACTTGGGATACTATGGAAGACCTAGTAGAGCTTGATATGAATGACTTTGATGCTATTTTAGGGATGAATTGGCTCCACTCGTGTTATGCCATACTAGACTATAGAACCCGAAAAGTCACCTTTCTTTTTCTAAATAAACCTGTGATAGAGTGGGAGGGGTATTTTTTAAAACCTAAGGGGAAATTCATCTCTTATCTCAAAGCTCGCAAACTTATTTCTAAGGGTTGTCTGTATCATATGATTCGGGTAAAAGATTCTAATACTGAAAATCCTTCTCTCTAGTTTGTCCCTATAGTTAATGAATTCCAAAAAGTTTTTCCTAATGATCTCTCAAGGATCCCACCTGAGAGGAAGATAGATTTCGGTATTGACTTGTTGCCAGACACTCTTCCTATTTTAATTCCACCATACCAAATGACTCCTGCAGAACTAAAAAAGTTGAAAGAACAACTAAAAGATCTTGATATAGGCTTTATTAGTACTAGCGTCTCTTCCTGGGTTGCACCAGTGCTCTTCATGCGTAAGAAGGATGGCTCTCTCCATATGTATATAGACTACAGTCATCTGAACAAGGTCACTGTTAAAAATAAATACCCTCTTTCTAGAATTGATGATTTGTTTGACCAAATTCAGGGTGCCAAATATTTCTCCAAGATAGACCTCCATTTGGGGTATCATCAGTTGAAGGTTAGGGAGGATGGTATTCCTAAAAAATCTTTCCAAACTCGATACGATCGTTATGAATTTTTATCCATGTCTTTCAAATTGACTAATGCCCCCATAACTTTCATGGACCTAATGAATAGGCTATTTTGTCAGTTTCTAGATCTATTCGTCATAGTATTTATTAACGACATCTTGGTTTATTCTAAGAATGCGGAGGATCATGCTAACCGCCTATGAATCATCCTCCATACCCTCAAAGATCATGAGTTTTACGTAAAGTTTTTAAATGTGAATTCTGGCTTAGTGTTATTGCTTTCTTCGAGCACGTTGTTCCTAGTGAGGGGATCAAAGTTGACGCCCAAAAGGTTGAGTTATAAGAAAATGGCCCAGGCCCATGACTCCAACCGATATCCAGAGCTTCTTGGGTTCGGCAGGGTATTACAGAAGATTTGTAGAGAGTTTTTCCTCCATAGCTAATCCCCTTACCAAATTGACTCAGAAAAAGGTAAAGTTCTTGTGGTCGGACTCATGTGAAAATAGTTTTGAGAAACTAAAAGATAAGTTCACTACCACACCAGGTCTGACTCTCCCTAATGGTAGAGAAGGTTTTGTTGTGTATTGTGATGCATCTCGAGTGAGACTTGGGTATGTGCTTATGCAACATGGTAAAGTGGTGGCTTGTGCATCTATGCATTTGAAGGGACACAAAAAAAATTATCCCACTCATGACTTAGAGTTAGTAGTCGTGGTATTTGCACTTAAAATCTGGCGGCATTATCTTTATGGGGTGCTATAGATATATTCACTAACCACAAAAGTTTTTATTATGTTTTCACGCAGAAAGAATTGAATCTTAGACAAATGTGGTGGTTGGAACTGGTAAAGGATTATGACATGATCCTGTACTATCATCCGAGCAAGGAAAATATGGTGGCCGACGCCCTCAACAAGTTGTAAATGGGTAGTCTTTCTCATGTTGAGAAAGGAAAAAGGGAGATGGTCAAAGATATTCACCGTCTTGCAAATCTGGGGGTTCGACTTCTGAATTCCAAAAATGAAGGAGTAATTTTTCATGAGATAGCTAAATTTTCCCTATATGCTGAAATTAAGGAAAAGAAGGCCGAAGATCCAATCTTGTTGTAGATTAAGAATGATGTGGGTCAACAGAAGGTGCTGGAGTTTGAAATTTACGGTGATAGGATTTTTAGGTATCAAGGTAGGCTTTGTGTGCTTGATGTAGATGGGTTGCGAGAAAGAATTCTCGATGAAGCTCACACTTTGAGGTATATTTTCACCAAGGTTCTACTAAAATATATCATGACCCTAAGGCTATTTATTGGTGGAACATTATAAAAAGAGATGTTGCCAACTTTGTGTCTAAGTATTTGATTTGTCAACAAGTCAAAGTGGAACATTTGAGGCTAGGTAGTACTTTCCAAGAGATATTCTTGCTAATGTGGAAATGGGAGATGATAAATATGGATTTCATCATGGGGATTTTGAGGTCCCAAAACCAATATGATTCCACTTAGGTGATTATAGACCAGATGACCAAGTCAACTCACTTTCTGCTCGTGAGGATTAACTATTGAGGAGATGATTATGCCAAGCTGTACATTGAGGAAATAGTTTGCTTACATGGGGCACTGGTATACATTATATTCAATCGAGGTACGCAATTCTCTTAATAGTTTTGGCGGTCTTTTCAGAGGGATTTAGGTACCCAAGTGAACCTGAGTACCGCCTTCTACCCTCAGACTGATGGGTAAGTTGAACGCACCATTCAGACCCTTAAGGATATATTGAGGGTTTGTGTGATTAACTTTATAGGTAGTGGGTGGATCATTTGTCATTGATAGAACTTGCCTACACCAATAGCTACCACTCCAGTATTCAGATGGCTCCTTTTGAGGTACTTTATGAGAGGAGATGTAGGTCACTAATTGGATGGTATGAAGTGGGTGAAACCAAATTATTTGGGACTGATCTAATTCATCAGGAAATGGAGAAGGTGAATATCATTAAAGAAAGACTTAAGACAGCTCAGAGTCGCCAGAAATCCTATCTCGATGTTAGGAGAAGGGAGTTGGAATTTGAGGTCGGTGATCAGGTGTTTCTAAAAGTCTCCACCATGAAAGGAGTCATGCGATTTAGAAAAAAGAGGAAGCTCAATCCTCGTTACATAGGACCGTACTAGATTGTGAGAAGGATAAGTGGGGTTACCTATGAGTTAGATTTGCCCACGAGCCTGGCTTCCGTGCATCCAGTATTCCATGTGTCCATGTTGAAGAAGTGCATTACAGATCATTCTCTAGTGTTGCTTTTGGAAGAGATCAATGTGAAAGGCTCCTTGTCATATTAAGAAGAACCTATTGTTATTTTGGATTGCCAAGTTAGGAAGCTAAGGAGTAAGGAAATAGTTTCGGTTAAGGTGTTGTGGAAGAATAAAAAAGCCAAGGAAGCTACTTGGGAGTCAGAAGATGACATGCGAACTAGATACCCAACCCTCTTTGAGACTATAGATGATGACATAGAAGGTATAAATCGTATACTAATCTCTTTATCTTTTCCTTAGTATGCTTGAAGTCGTAGCATTAGGGTCATGATAATGTAATGTTATTAGGGTAATGCTAAAAGGGGGGATAATGTAATGCCCCGTAGCATTCTTGACTTAATACCTCACTTGATAGCATGATTAAAGTGCTAACTATCTAAAAATTTTCTAAGTATCAAAAGGAATAAGCCATATTTAAAGCTCCTAAACTTTTATGATTTCTAAATCGATCTTCCCGACCTCGAGATGCAGATTTTAAAGTTTATTCATGTTCAAAGGTGTAAAGGGGGTGTCTCGGGGAAGTTTGGGATTTTTTGGACAACGTTTGAGGCATGTTTGGATTTAGAAAATAGAATGTTAACGCGATATGGCCGCGTCGCATTGGGTACTGTGTCGGCAAGACCGATGCATCGCGTAGCTTATCGCGTTGGAGGGATTAATGTGGCATGCCAGTTAGCGTGTCGGGTGCCCGATTCGCATTAATAAATTTTAGGTTTGGATGGGTATTTCAGTCTTTTCCCTCATCATATCTCATCTATAACATGAAATTAAAATATCGTTAGGGCATATTATGCTCAAATACACTCAAATTTATCAATAAATAAACCCTAACTCCCCTCCCAAAGACCAAGAATTCACTTCTTAAGTTCAAAAATTTCCAAAAGACAAGTCAAGAGTTGGGTTCCATTCTCCATACTAAATAATCTAAGGTACGTGAGGCTTTTCTAAACTATATGGGCGTGGTGAAATCGTTTTAATCATGTTTAGATGTTGAGAAATCATGAACTTACAAAAGGGTTTGAATTTACATTTACAATTATGCATTATGAAACATTTTTTATAATAATGTTTTGGTCTTGAGGCCTTCCCTTAAATTCAATTTTCGTTCATATATATGTATACATGTGGTTTGTGTTTTGAACCTTGATTTGAGAGCATGAAGATTTATACTCCCTCTCTCGTTATGAGTTATTCGATTGCATATTGAGAAGCATGACATAAATATATTTACAATTATTTATTGACTTCATTTTGATGATGACTTGAAGAGAGGACATTTTCTTAATTACATAAATTAAAATGATGATTTAAAGAGAGCAATTGCATGATTTGTTACAAGAATACTTGACCACCACGTGTTTGTGAATTGAAATTGAGGATCTTTGCCTAAGTTTTCATGAATTTCACTATATTCATTCTCTTATACTGTTTGAATAGTTTGGTGGTATGAACACAATGTTTTGAAAGAGAAGACTGTAATATGATATTGAATGGCTTAAATATGACTCGTAAGTCATGGTATGACAATACCAAATCAGATAAGGCCATAATAAACTCAGAACAGAAAATAGATTTCATTTCAGATTTCAGATTTTGAATTCATAAAGATGCATGTTTAGAACAGGCTAAAAATGGGCACTAAGAGAGTTAGGTGGTTACCCGAAGTAGGCATGAGTCATACGATTCATTGCCCAGAACTATGTTTTGCCGATACGGGTTTATTATGTCTCCAAAGAGGGATTATACGTTGGCCTAGTACCCTGTGGCATATCACATTCAATACTCCAACCTTTGCGACAAACTTGGGTTGGGGGCTTTGACGCCAGTTAAGGGCGGATCTCATATATCCCGTGGGATACTTTTAGATATGTTGAGTGTACCACCTAGCTCAGAAGTTACACAAATAAAGGAAATGCATCTAAAAAATCGCTTTAAGTTTATTCGAGAATTGCCTATGTGTTTTAAATTAATCCATACATAACGCTTGATGAAATACTCTCGCTTATGTTACATATAAAAGTAAATTATTTTGGATTGATCTGTGTACTAGTACATTTGTATTGACCCCTTATATTTCAGGGTCCAAGGCTCAATTCAGGGGTCCCGCTAAGCCATAGATTTGTCAGACAGAAGTGTGAAGTTGGTGAGCCTCCCTTATTTCGGAAGGCCTATTTTTAGAACATTGTTATTTTATTTTATTTTTGGTCCAACTGGGGCGTTGTCCCAGCTTAGAAAAGATATTGATTTTCATTTCGTTAGAGATTTCACAGACTGATTTCATGCGTTTTGAATAATATGAACTTAATTTCATATTATTCAGTGGAACTCAGAGATTGGCCATGTTTCTTTCTTATTATATTTTCCATATTTCTCAATAAGATATGCATGATATATATGATTTCCAGATAGGAAGGGTGCTCGGGCCTTTATGGTTCGGGATGCCCGTCACGACCAGGGCCTCAACTCGGGTTGTGACATAATATAACTATTGCGTTTATTATCTTTTGATTATAGCAGAGTGCTGACATCAACTAGTATGTTAGTAACTCAGTTATCAGAAGCCAAATTTATAGAGTTTCTATCTATAAAGTACAACTGTTTGGACTGAACTTCAAAGTGTTCCAAGTGTTAATCACATTGAGTAATGAGTGTACTTTTTGACATGCATATTATTTTTTATTTGAATTACTTATACTCTCAAAGCCATATAGTTTGCTTGCAGAAAAGCTGTACATAGAGTCTTTCTGAGGATCAGGTTATTCAATGTAATTTTAAAGAGAAGAAATCTTCTCTATTGTCGCTCATGCTTTCTAAAGCTCGAAGTAACGAACGACCACCTGGATGGTTCGGTCAGATTATTCAAATCAATTTATTATATACTGTCAGTCTTCAAAGTTTAAAAATACCGTAGACAAAGGCAGCTCAAAAGTCCAAGAAGGGTGGCTCATTACACACATGCGGCTTAGTGTCCATGGGAACAACTAAGAGAAAATAGGTAATTATTAGTACATTTAGTTGGTAGCAAATTATTGATACACTTGTGATTCACTATGTTTATTTTATTTGCCAAAAACATATCTTAGTAGACCACCCACTCGTGAAAAGGTATGGAAGAAGACATATATAAAAATTAGAGATGGAAAAGTAGTCTTGGTTGAGACACGAGCGGAGGACACCAGTGATACCCCATAAAACTTTAATGATTTTATTTTTGAATTTGCTACATACATAATATCGATTTTTTACTTGAATTGTGTATAGGGATGTTTAAAGGGTGTTTGGGGAAGTTTTGGAATTTTGGAAGGGGTTCAGGCTCATTTTGGGACCCTAAGGCACTGAGGGTCTTTTATAAGGCTGTGTCACGAAGGTTAACCTACGGTATATCGGTGTGGCAGAGGATAACCTCGGGATAATGATGTGTCATGCCAGTGTGTTAATATCATCTAGTTTTATTTTTTTTACTTTAGGTGAGGGGCTTTTGGTCTTCTTACCCCGTGTACAACCTTTAAACATTAAAGAAGATTTTTTTTTCTTCAGTTTTCAAAGATCAAAATCATCCTTTCTCTCTTAAAACTCAAAACCCAAGAACATTCAAGGGTTTCTCAATGTATTCATCATTCGGGCTCCAAACTTCAAATTAACTTCAATTTCTTGTGTGTTTCAAGCATGTTTGTCTTCCCTAAACTTGAATTTTACATTATGGAATTAATTGAATGGATTTCATGTGATTTAAATTGTGGGTTTTGAAATTGGTTTGAGGGGTTTTGGTTGTTATTTATTGAAGTACTTGTCCCATGTTTTAAATTGATTATTCATGCCTTAAATTGATGTTTTTGGGACTTAATTGACACATTATTTAAATGGTTGGAACGGGGGACTTGGGTTTCCCCAAATTGAATGAATTTTGGCTTGGAAATGCATGGACCTCAATCCATTTTATGAATATTCTATTTATGATGGAAAATTGCATGGTTTAACTTTCTTTTGAATTCAATGCATTGCATTAATGGATAAAAAGATGGATTTGGATGGCCTTGTTTTGGATTTTAATGGAACTTGAGAGTCCAATTTGATTATGTGAATTGGTTTGGCTTAAATACATTAGCTTGAAAGCATATTGGTATGAAGATATCAAGTGGTAAATGCCTTAATGAATTACTCCTGGATTATTGGTTGGAATTATGTGCAAAGTGTTTTAATTTTGTCTTAAAGGTAGTTGTGTAGCTCACTATGAAGGTGTAAGTCCCGGGGGGACAAACACTTGAAACCATATTTGTCGGTGTTAGGGATCTATATGATCGTGTGCTTGACACACACTTGACATCTATATTTGGGATGGCTATTTACCATGTTGGCTTTTGTTTTTCCTCAAAATTTTCTCAGTTCGTATGGCTAACACACACGGGGGCCCTTTCAGCAGGGAAAGTTAAACCTATATAGCCCATGGATACTTTTAGGATAGATAAAGTTATGCAATTAAGGTTAATGGTTTTAAAACTCCCATGCTCATGACACTTACCCTATCCCGACATCCTATATATATGTGTCTGTGTGTATGTGTTTATGTGGTTTTGATCAATTTTTGGACATGGCATTATGTTTTCACTTTTTTTAAGTTATATGCCAGTGCATATCACACTGACTTTCCTAGGACGCTACGTCATTTCATGATGTAGGATACGAAGATTTTTTTGTTGCTCCTATGAAGCATTAGGTGGATTAGCACGCCTGTTGAGGTACTGTGAAGTAGTGAGCCTTCATTTTTCATAAGGCTTTGTCATTTTATCATTCTCTCTTTATTTTTGTAGTAATTTGGATTCTTTTTTGTCAAAGTTGGGGCATGTCCCGACTTAGATGTTACTCTAGTTTTAGAGGCTTCATAGAAAGATATGGGTTTTTTGGTTATTTTGTGCTCATGAGGTTAGGCTAAGGGGGTGGTCTTCTGTCACAGCCTGAACTGAGGTCCTGGTTGCAACGGATATGCCGAACCATAAAGACCCGAGAGCCCTGCTAACTGGTAATCATATGGTCAATTCATACATTATACAGAAATGCAGAAAACAATACAAAATGGAAACATGGTCACTTTATTATTTCAGCAAACAATACAAATATGAATCCATAAACATTCAAAAACATCTAACACCAGTGTACGAAATCTCTAATAATCTGAAAACAACACTTTTCTAAAAAAGCTGTGACAAGGCCCCAGTCGGACAATAAACTAAAACCAAATAACAATCTTTCATAAACAAGTCCTTCTAAAATAAGGGAGGCTCACCAACTGCAAACTTCTGACAAACCAATCTATTGCTTAGCAGGACCCTGGGAGAAAGCCTCAGATCCCGACTCTACTCTTTCTTCTCTTCTGAGCTAGATGGTACACCCTACAATTTGAAATTCCACGGGCTATATGGAATTCTCCCTTGACTCAACAGCCAAGCCCCCAACCTAAGTTTTCCGCAAGGATTGGAGTCTCTGCATCTCTACTACTCCATAGGGCCGTTGCCAGCGTACAATTACCCTTCGAGCAAACATGAACCCTTGTCAGCAAATCACAGTTTTAGGAAATGAGTCATCTAACTCATTCCTTATTTGGGTAACCACCTAACTCTCTTAAGCCTAGTTTTAGACTTTTTAAAATATATCTTTATCTTATAATTGTTTATCTCTTATTTTGTTTTCGGGAATATCACACTAGAGTATTATCATACTCTGACTTGCAAGCCATATCACAACTCTACTGGCCTCTTATCATATCAAAGTTTTTGTTGACCACCCAAAAGATCTACTAATTAACAAAGGTTCATATTTCAAAGTAGTTGAAAACCAAACAATTCTCTCTTTAATACTTTATCTACGACAGTCACCTTTCTTATCAAATTCGAAGCCATTCTCAATGGAAAACATGACCATTTACAAAAAAAAGTAAAACACTCTCTCATTTTCCCATAAAATAGTACATTTGTACATATCAATTCATTGACAGACTCAAGCCTTTGGCAATTCGCATAATCAATTTACAACATGTAAAAATTAAGGGATTTTTATAGTAAAAGAGGGAATTACATATCCCATGCTCTCCTTTAACTTCATAATTCTAACATCACATTATCACATGAAAATAATTTAATTTTTAAACACCACTTTACAATTTCTACAATTCTTCATCAAAACATAGGGTTTTCAATACATGTTCATCAAGATCTTGAAACTAATTTCGTATATATACATATATACTCTTTAAATCAAGTTTAAAAAATAGTAAATCCATGCCCATGAGGTTTAGGATAGTCCCACTTACCTTATGATACTCAGTTTGATGATTGGAACCCCTAGTCTTTACTCTTTTCTTGAAAATGTTGAACTTAGGGGTTGGATTCTTGACCTTTAGGGATGAGTTAGGTTTGTTTTGGGAGAGAATTTGAGTGATATTTGGCATAAAATGCCCTAATGATGACTTAATCTTGTGTTAATACGACTTGGGGCCATGGGAAAATAAAGAACTTCCCTTCTGTAATTTAAGTTCATAATTGGAATGCTGATTTGGCCCTTACCATGATGCAATGAAACTTACATTTCTATACCCACCGTGACGCGGTGTAATCGTGGTGAGGTTCTGGAAATGAAATCCAAACGTGCCCCAATCTTCATTCAAAAAATCCAAAACTTCCCCGAAACATTACCTTTACACCCCTGTCTCGGGGTAATCGTGTTGATCTATGTCTCGGGGCTGGGAAGATCAACTTAAAAATCATTGAATTTAGGGGCTTATAAATATGACTACGTCTTTTAACACTTAGAAAAATTTCAGGTTGTAAGTCCTCTATACATGCAACTAAAAGTGGTATCAAGTCGAGAATGGTATGGGGTGTTACATTATCCCCCCCAGGATCATTTATTCCCAAATGATGACTTGGGACACAGACAAGCACAATCTCAAGCACACTAAGAGAAAAAGAGAGAGCAGTATATGATTTGTACCTTCAATATCGTTATCCATGGTTTCAAAGAGAGACGGGTACCTTGCACACATGTCATCTTCCAACTACCAAGTAGTTTCCTTAGCTTTTTAATTCTTCTACAACACCTTAACCGAAGCTATCTCCCTCTTCTCAACTTCCAAACTTGGCAATCCAAAATAGCAATGGGTTCTTCTTCATATAACAATGAGTTCTTTCCATTGATCTCTTCTATAGGTAACACTAGGGAATGATCTCCAATACACTTTTTCAACATGGATACATGAAATACAAGATGTACAGAAGTCAAGTTTGTTGGTAAATCCAACTCATAAGCAACTCCATCGATCCTTCTCATAATTTGGTATGGCCCTATAAACTGAGGACTAAGCTTTCCTTTCTTTCCGAATCGTATGACTCTCTTCATAGGGAAGACCTTTAGAAATACCCAATCATCAACCTCAAACTCCAACTCTCTCCTTCTAACGCTGGCATAGGACTTTTGGCAACTCTGAGTTGTCTTAAGTCGCTCCCTAATGATCTTCACTTTCTTCATCGCATGATGAAAAAGGTCAGGCCCAAACAACTGGGTCTCACCCGCTTTATACCACCCAATTGGAAACCTACATCTCCTTCTATAAAGTGCTTCAAAAGGAGACATTTGTATAATGGAATGGTAGCTATTATTGTAGGCGAATTCTATCAACGGCAAATGATTCACCCAATTACCCTTGAATTCTATCACACATGCCCTCAACATATCTTCTTAGGTTTGAATGGTGCGTTCTGCTTTCCCATATGTCTGCAGGTGGAAGGCGGTACTCAGGTTCACTTGGGTGCCTAAACCCTTTTGAAAGGACCGCCAAAAATGCAAAGAGAATTGTGTACCTCAGTCAGATATAATAAACACAAGAGTACCATGCAAATGGATTATATCTCAAATGTATAGTTTAGCATAGTCATCCCCCAAATAATTCATCCGTACAGGTAGAAAATGAGCGAACTTAGTCATCCAGTCTACAATCACCCAAATAGAGTCATATTGGTTCTGGGACTTCGGAAGCCCCGTAAGGAAGTCCAATGTTATCATTTCCCACTTCCACATAGGCAAAGCTATCTCTTGGGAAGTGCTACCTGGTCTTAAATGCTCTACCTTGAATTGTTGATAATTCAAACACTTAGACACAAAGTTAGCAACATCAAATTTCATTATGTTTCACCAGTAAATCATCTTAAGATCATGATTCATTTTTATAGATCTTGGGTGAACAATATACCTCAAAGTGTGAGCTTCGTTGAGAATCGTCTCTCACAACCCATCTACATTCGGCACACATAGCCTACCTTGATAACTCAGTATCCTATTACCACCAATTTCAAATACCATTACCTTTTGTAAGACAACATCATCCTTAATCTGCATCAAAATGGGGTCCTCGGGCTGTTTCTCCTTAACTTCTGCACACAGGGAGGATTTAACTACCTCATGAACATATACTCTTCCATCTTCAGAATCTAGGATTCAAACTCCCATATTTGCAAGCTGATGAATGTCTTTCGCCATATTTATTTTTCCTTCCTCCACATGAGAATAAGTGCCCATTAACAATCTACTAAGGGTGCTGACCACCACATTAGACTTTCTCAGATGGTAATGTAGACTTATGTCATAGTCCTTTTACAACTCAAACTACCTCTTCTTCTTAAGATTCAACTTTTTCAATGAGAAAACATACTGCAAACTTTTGTGATCAGTGAATATATATCAACATGGACCCTATACAAATAATAATGCCATATCATAAGCACAAATACCACTGCTTATCACTCTAAGTCGTGGGTGAAATTTTTTTTTCGTACACCTTTAACTACCTAGATTCATAAGCCACCAATTTACCATGCTGTATAAGCATATATCCAAGTCCCACCCGGGACACACCACAATACATAACAAAACCCTCTGTACCCTTGGGAAGTGTCAAAACTAAGGTGGTAGTTAACTTGTCTTTTAGTTTCTCAAACTATTCTCACAAGAGTCAGACCATAAGAATTTTACCTTTTTCTGAGTCAGTTTATTAAGTGGAGTAGCTCTGGAGGAAAAACTCTATAAATATTTGGTAATACCCTGATAAACCCAAGAAGCTCTGAATGTCGGTTGGATTCATAGGTCTGGGGCATTTTCTCACTGCCTCAACCTTTTGAAGGTCAACCCTAATCCTTTTACTAGAAACAATGTGCCCCAGTAAAGCAATAGCACTAAGCTAGATTTCACATTTAGAAAACTTTGCATATAACTCATAATCTTTGAGGTTCTGAAGGATGATTCAGAGGTGATTGGCATGCCCCTCCTCACTTCAAAGGTGATTGGCATACCCCTCCCCACTCTTAGAGTAGACCAAAATATCATCAATGAAGACTATGACAAATAGATCTAGAAATAGATAGAACACCCTATTTATTAGGTCTATAAAAGTTGTAGGGGAATTAGTCAGTTCGAAGGATATAACTAAGAATTCATGGTGGCCATATCGGGTTCAGAAAGCTATTTTTGGAATATTAGCCTCCCTAACCTTCAACTGATGATACCCCAAATGAAGGTCTATTTTGGAGAAATATTTGGCATCGTGGAGTCGATCAAATAAATCATTGATTGTGGGAAGGGTGTATTTATATTTAACTGTGACCTTATTTAGCTGACGGTAATCTATACACATAAGGAGGAATCTATCTTTCTTACGCACGAAGAGTACAGGTTCACCCCCGAGAGAGACACTACGATGAAAAAAGCCTTTATCAAGAAGGTCTTTTAACTATTTTTTCAACTCTTTCGATTCAGCAGGAGCTATTTTATATAGCAGAATAGAAATAGGACGGGTGTCTAATAATAAATCAATGCCTAAATCAATCTCTTTGTCAGGTGGTATCCCAGGGAGATAATTAGGAAAGTCTTTTAGGAATTCATCAACTATGAGAATGGATTGGAGGGAAGGAATTTCAGTACTAAAATCTTTAATTGAAACAAGATGGTACAAACACCCCTTTGACATAAGTTTACGGGCTTTGAGATAAGATATGAACTTTCCCCTAGGTGCTAAAGAATACCCCTCCTACTTTATCACTAGTTCATTTGGAAAGGAGCAAATGACTTTTCAGGTTCTACATTCTAATGTGGCATAACACGAATGGATCCAATCCATTCCTAAAATAGCATCAAAGTCAATCATATCAAGCTCTACAATATCCACCACAGGTGCTATTCTGTACTGATTAGGACAACTAGTCCAATGATCTTTCAGCCCTAATCATCACTTAGCTTTAAAAAAAAAGAGATGCCTCTTCATCAAATGGTTTTTGTAATTATAAAAAGTGAAGTAAGGCATCAAAAACTCCAACTCAACACAACTCAAGTTCTTAGTTATTTATGTGATATTAAATTGAAATTGTTCTTGAGTAAGTACTGATTTATAACTGAACTACTCATGCTATAAGAGTAGTATTTTCATTTGTTGAGAGAGGTGCTTAGGTAGAATTTCCTAAGTGTTAGACCGATTAGAGTTAATCAGTAGAGAGGGTCCTTGGTAAAGTTACCAAGATGATCTTGTAGTAGAGTTTTTACTAGCAAAAGGAGCCTAGAGTTAGGCTAAAATCTAGACTATAACTAGGAGGTTGATTATAGTGAATTTCTTTGGTGCTTGTGAGGGCAAGCCATGTTTTTCTCCTTCCTAGGTTTCCATATAAAAATCTTTTATTTTTACTCTTCCTGCACTATCTCTTTCTTTCTAGATATTTTTTTGTACTTTGCCTGTGATTGATTTTGAAGGACCTGGTCCCTTAATGGGTGAGGCAACCCTTAGGGTTTCTACAGCCTCTAAATTATATTGCAAACCCTTAAGGATCAGAAATTATATGTGAAATTTTATAAGTATGAATTTTGGTAAACTGTTGTGACTTTTCTGGGGCATGTTGTTTCTAGTGAAGGGTTTATGATGGTTTCACAGAAGGGTGATGCAGTTAAGAAATATTGTAGACCCACGATTTCAACTGATATTAGGAGCTTCTTGGGTTTGACTGTGTATTATAAGAGGTTTGTGGAGATTTTTTTATCTATCATTTCTCTGTTGGCAAAGTTGACTAAGAAAAAGGTTAAGTTTTTGTGGTTTAATTCTTGTGAGGGTAGTTTTGAGAAGTTGAAGGATAAGTTGACTTCTGCACCAGTTTTGACCCTGTTCGAAGGTACTGATGGTTTTGTTATATTTTGTGATGCATCCCGTGTGGGACGGGGTTGTGTTTTGATGCATTATGGTATGGTTGTGGCCTATAATTCTAGGCATCTGAAGGTTCGTGAGAGAAACTATCTGACTCATAACTTGGAGTTAGCGGTTGTGGTTTTTGTTTTGAAGATTTGGTGCTATTATCTATATGGGTGGATATGGATATTTATTTAGATTGTAAGATCATACAATATATGTTCACTCAGAAGGAAATGAATCTCAAGATGAGTCGGTGGCTTGAAATTCTCAAAGATTACAACATGAGTCTTCATTACCATATAGGGAAATCTAATGTGGTTGTTGATTCTCTTAGTAGGTTGTCTATGGGGAGCTTATCTCATGTTTATGAGGAGAAAAGAGGATTAGTAAAGGACGATCATAGGTTGGACAACTTGGGAGTTTATATTTTTTACTATGAGGATGGGGGAATGATTATATAAGATATGGTCAAATCATTTTTTGGTGCTAAGGTGAAGGAGAATCAGGCTTTGGTTTCTATACTTATGTCTTATGCAGATTAAGAATATGATGTGGCTCTACAAAAGTTTATGGCTTTCCAGATTGAGAGTGATAGTATTCTGAGGTATCAGGGTAGGTTGCGTGTTCCCGATGGTGATGGGATATGAGAAAGGATTTTGACTGAGGCTCATGAGTCCAGATATAAAGTTCATCCATGTTCAACTAAAATGTATCATGGCTTGAAGGAAATCTATTGGTGGAATAATATGAAGAGGGATGTGGCAAATTTTGTTGCCAAATGTATGGTTTATCAGTAAGTTAAGATTTAGAATTTGAAGCATGGTGGTATGTCTCAAGAGATAGAGTTTCCCTTGTAGAAGTAGGGGATAATCAATATGTATTTCATTACAGGTCTTTCATGGTCTCACAATCAATATGATTCCATTTGGGTCATTGTTGATAAGATGACTAAGTCTACTCACTTTTTGCCTATGAGGACTAACCACTTCGAAGAGAATTATGCTAAGTAGTTCATTTAGGAGGTTGTGAAGTTGCATAGTGTGCCAGTTTCCATTGTTTCAAACCAAGGCACGTAGTTTTCTTCTCACTTTTGGAATTCATTTCGAAAAAGTTTGGGTACACAGGTGAATGTAAGCCCCTTAAAAATTTTGATCAATTTATTTTTGTCCTTCTCGTGTTTGTTATATTGATTTTTGACTTGAATTATGTTTAGGGGTATTAAAAGGGCAATTTGGAAAAGTTTTAGAATTTTTAGAAAGGGTTTGGGGATATTTTGGAGCACCGAGGCAGTGTGGCTCTCCGTTATTGTTATGGCACGGAGGTTACCCTCTGCAATATTGGCGTGGAATGGAGGATAACCTTTGTGATAAGGCTGTTCCATGCTAAGGTGTAAAATCGCGACTCTTATTTTTTTTCACTTAAGGGTGAGGGGCTTTTGGTCTTTTCACCTTTTCCACAACTTATAAAAATAAAATGGACCTTTTTTCTTTAGTTTTCAAAGATCTAATTGCACTTTATTCATCTTTAACTCTCCAACCAAGAAATCTTAAGGGTTTCACCATACATTTATCACCCAACTCTAAACTCTGAATTGACTTCGAATTCTTGTGTGTTTTAGCGTGTTTCTCTGCCCTAAACTTTAATTTTACATTGTGAAATTGATTTGATGGATTTCATATGATTTAAATAGTGAGTTTTGAAATTAGGTTAAGGGGTTTTGGTTGTTATTGATTTAATTACTCGTCCTATGCTTTGAATTGATTATTCTGCTTTAAATTAATATTTTTGGTACTGAATTGGTACATTATTAAAATGGGTGGAATTAGGGACATGAGTTTCCCCTATTGGATGAATCTTGGTTTGCATTTGCATGAACCTTAACCCATTTCATGAATATAACTGAAATTATGAAAATTGCATAGTTTAACTTGCTTTGGAACTCAATGCATTACATTAATAGATAAATGGTTATTTAAATGGATATGGAAGGCCTAGGTGGGCATGGTTTGGATATTAATAGAACTTAGGAGTTAATGTGGTTATGTTAATTGATTGGGCATTTATGATACATCTTGCAAGCATATTGGAGACTTTTCTTGAGGTTGGGTTAAGGGGGTTGTCTCCGATCTATGATAGACTTGAGATACCCATTACGGTCAGGCCTTGGTTCAGGTCGTGACAAGATTTGTATCCGAGCATGATTTAGAGTCGTTGTGTGTCCAAAAAATCATGTCGAGCATTTTTTTTATCGGTGTGTAGCGCACCACACTTATAAGGAGGAGACTATAAGGCATTTAAGAATGTTTCCCTTTCTTCTGTTGTATTTTCGGCTATAAAGTCTTGTGTTATGAGATTTCTCTAACTCCTGGCTTCCTCGCATTTTAGATTATGACTTCCCGATGATATGGTGTTCGAAGAAACTCTGTTGGGAACACTGTCCTACCTGAGGACAATATGAAGGGGACTTGTAACAACCCGAGACTACCCCCTAGTCATTACACGGTGCTTACGATCCCGATGGACCACAAGATAACCCATGAGCTGGTACTTGTTGTGAGAACTGAATAATATAATCATAAATGTAGAAAAATATTGACATTGCCATAAGGTTTTAATAATGAAACAACTACTGAATTATGAATCTGGCGTAATACTACAAACTAAATAACTAACTGTAGTGTCTAAAAATCCTCTAAATTAAATACTGTGAGTTGATGAGACCAAACTAACTCTACTAACTACTGAGAAAAAGACATGAAGAAATATAATCTGTCCTTGAATGATGAGGACTCACCACTACTATTATACTACTGATGATCTGAGGGACTAAGTGCAGTTCGAGAATTGAGTGTCAATACCTATGATATGATACATCATAGAGCAAAAGAAAGGTATGCGATCAGTACTTTGAATGTATTGGTATGCTAAATGAGGTAGAATGATATGCATGGTTTCATGAATGGGAATGGTAATAATTAATTGGATATGCATGTAAAGCATGGAATACAAAATAAAGAGCATGGAATCCGTAGATACTGAAAATGCATGAAAATCTATGAATACTAAGGATACGTGAAAATTCGTGGACACTGGGGATGCATGACCAAGCATATAACATGGACTGAGTAAAATCTGTAAACTGAAATGCTGAAAAAATACTGATATCCGTATGCCTTAGTCAAATAACACTAAGACTGCATAACTGAATTGAAACTGTAACTGAGACTATAAGAGGTATCATCTAAACGATATTCCCTAATTTGAGCTAATCGGGGTCCAACCTGTAACCCTAGTTGAAAGGGTATTAATACCATGCCATGGGTACTAACAATGGATGTGTGGATCCACTAAACTAATATAATATCCGAAGGACTAAGGGTGTCAAGCCTGAACTGACGAGTGACCCCTACGAGATAGTCAAACCTAATCTGACGGGTAACTTCTCATATCCTACGCTGGATACGTAGTTGTGGAGTATAAGGACTGCTACTAACGACTCTGCCTATCTAGCGGGGAATCCACCATCCCAGCACTCGCTCGGTGCTAAATCCTATACCAAACTAAAAGACACTGAGATACTAGACTGTTCTGAGTTTAATGATTGATATCTGACTATTTTGATAATGCTCATAATATAATCTGAAGACTATTCTTTAATGTACTGAGACTAGAATAAATAAACAGCTATTGTTTTCAGGTATTCAATACCCCCAGGACTCAAAACTACAATACTGAAAAGACACTAAAGCTTAAAGAACCAAACATGAAGGTCCTTATTAAATAAATCACTCTTGTAGGTATTTTATCAAACACTTCTAGTTCATGATTTAAAACAATCATAGGAATGTCATGGAATTTGTAGGAAAATCATGAATTCATCATAATAGCATTAAATCATGGTTTAATTCAATAAATAATAATATTAAAACATAGAAGATTAAATAATAACAATAATTTCATGGTAACATGATATAGAATCATAGTTCATAGAGATTCATGGGTGAAATCACAATTTAAAACATAATAACTTGAAAAGATCACAATTTTCTAATTTAAAAGGGTTGCTTGGACTCCATGGATGAAAGGGATCCATGGATGAACATCTAACATATTTGGGATGATGAATTTGGAAGGATTGATGGAGAGTTCTTGAGATTTGACCTTGATTCTTGAAGGTTAGGGTTTTGCTACTTGAGAGAATGTTCTTGATTTTGGGGAAAAATTGATTAGAATAATGCCCAATTAGTTTTTTAGGAATTAAATTTCGTGTTTGGGGATGATTGGGACAAGGGAAAGTACTTAAAAGCCTTTGGAATTAAAACTCGAAACTGACTGAAAATCCAATTTTCTAGGCTAGCGCGACGCAGCGCTATCACGCTGTGTCACTAGAATCGGACAATTGGGAAAATGCACGGTGGCTCAATGCGGTAAAATCATGTTTCCACCTTGTTTGCGACCTGGGAGCCCATCGTGATGCTACGGTATCGCGTAAGGTCACTGGAAATTGACAATTCTGAACTGAGCCTATGGCGCGATGTGCCAGAATCACAGACCCTCACTGGAATATGACAATTTTTATTTACATTGTCTCTGGGGATGAGCTAAGTGTCAGAAAACTTAAAATCGCCATAACTTCTTACCCAGTTATTGGATTTGGGCGAATTTTATATCTTTAGAAAGCTAATTAAATTTCCTACGCAATGGTAGGCTTTAAATTGGAATATAATGAGTGTTTAGAAAATTTTATATATGAATACTCATGCACAGGGACTTAGATTATGCTAAGGAAATTTGGGATATTACAATATCTCCCCTTTGGGATCATTCGTCCTCAAATGAGACTGGTTAAGCTGACGGAAAATTGATGAACTAAACTTAAACACTCAACATACATATCTGATGCATGGAATGCATGACTGAATTGACTCATGAATACATGACTAACATGAACATGATGTGCAACTAAAACTGAGCATGATAGAGAGAAATCTTAAGAAGATTTGGTACCTTATATTGAATTTGGATTCAAGGAGAAAAGATGAGGGTACTTGGTCCGCATATCTACCTCTGCTTCCTAAGTGGCTCCCTCAACGGACTGATTCCACCAAAGAACTTTGACTAGTGGAACTTATTTGTTCCTTAGTCTACAAACTTGATGATCAAGAATTTCGATTGGGACTTCCTCAAAGGAAGGACTGTTATGAATATCTACACTTTCTAAGGGAACAACTACATCTGGATCACCAATACACTTTTTCAACAATGAGACATGGAACACTGGGTGTACTGAGGCTAAATCTGAAGGCAACTCAAGCTCATAAACGACTGAGAATTCTAAACGAACCGACATATCAGGGACTGAGTTTCCCTTTCTTGCCTTATCTCTTCACTCCTTACATAGGAGAGATTTTCAAGTACATGAAGTCACCGACCTCAAACTCGAAATCCTTTCTCCTCACATTTGCATATGATTTCTGTCATCTCTTAGAAGCCCTAAACCTTTCTCTGATCAACTGAACCTTCTCTAATGTATCAAACACCAAGTCAGGCCCTACTACTATGGCCTCACCTACTTTAAACCAACAAATTAAAGATCTACATCTCCTACCATAGAGAGCCTCAAACGGAGCCATACAGATATTGGAATGATAGTTGTTATTATATACAAATTCAATCAAAGAAAAATGGTCATCCCAACTACCCTTGAATTCAACAATGCATGCTCTCAATATATCTTCTCGAGTCTGAATGGTCCTTTTTGCTTGACCATCTATTTGAGGGTGAAAGGTTGTACTGAGATGGAATTAGGTACCAAGACCCTTTCGGAATGCTTTCCAAAAATGAGAGGTAAACTGGGTACCTCTGTCTGAGATGATAGATAAAGGAACACCGTGTAATCTAACCAACTTTTTGAGATAGAGTTTGGCATAGTCCTCAATTGAATAAGAGGTATGGACTGGCAAGAAATGAGTTGATTTGGTCATCTTGTCTGTGATAAGCCAAAATAGAATCATACTAATGACGGGTACATGGAAAACCTATCACAAAGTCCATGTTCAGTTCCTCCTATTTCCACATTGAAATCCTTCATGGGCCCACTAGGCTTCTGGTGCTCAATCTTAACTTGCTGGCATGTAGAGCACTTAGCTACAAACTCTACAATATCTCTCTTCATCCCACTTCACTAATAGAACTCCCACAAATTGCAGTACATCTTATTGGCCCTTGGATAAATAGAGTAATGCGCACCATGCGCTTCTGCAATAATTTGTTGCCTCAAATCTTCTACTCCAGGCACACACAATTTACCCTGAAAATGCTAAACACCATCTCCCCCTTGGGAGAAAACCTCCATTTTCTAATCTTTGAATGATTCTTTTAACTTAAAAAAACTGGGATCTCTATCCTAATTTTTCTTCACCTCAGAAACTAGAGATGATTCGGTACTACTCTGTACCCATGCACTACCTTCTACTGAGTCGACTAAGCAAATACCTAGTCGGGAAAGCTGATGAAATTCGTGAGCTAACTTCTTATTACCATTCTCAACATGAGCATCACCGCCCATGGACAATCTACTGAGAGCATCAACCACTACATTATCCTTGCCTGGATAATACAGAATACTCATGTCATAATCTTTTAATAACTCTAACCATCTTCTCTGATGCAGATTTAAATCTTTCTGAGAGAATACATACTGAAGGATTTTGTGATTTGTGAACACATTCACATACACCCCATACAAGTAGTACCTTCAAATTTTTAAAGCAAATACTACTGCAGCTAGCTCAAGATTATGAGTCGGATAATTTTTCTCATGTGGATTAAGCTGTCTGAAGGCGTAGGCTATGACCTTACCTCTCTACATGAAGACACAACTTAAAACTACTCTGGACACATCACAGTATAGAATAAACCCATTAGAACCATCTGGTAGAGTCAAGACTGGGGCTGAGTGAGTCGAGTCTTCAACTCCTTAAAACTCTTCTCGTAGGAATCTGACCACTGAAACTTAACTTTCTTCTGAGTCAATTTGGGCATGGGGGATGCAATAGAAGGAAACCCTTTGAAAAATCGATGGTAATAGCCAGCTAAACCTAAGAAACTCTTGATGTCTGATAGAGAGATAGGTCGAGGCCAGTTTCTCACTGCCTCGATCTTTTGAGGATTAACTCTAATGCCATCACCAGAAATAATATGGCCAATGAAAGCTAATGATCTTAGCCAGAATTCACACTTACTGAATTTAGTGAACAACTGGTGAGCTCTAAGAGTTTGAAGTACTATATTGAGATGGTCTGCATGATCGCTTTTACTACGAGAATAGACTAGAATGTAATCATTGAAGACTATGATAAAATTTCCAAATACTGCTTGAACACTCGGTTCATCAAGTCCATAAAGGCTGTTGGGGCATTTGTCAGACCAAAGTACATGACTAGAAATTTAAAGTGACCATACCGAGTTTGGAAAGCTGTTTTTGGAATATCACATTCTCTGACTCTATGATGATGATAGCCTGATCTAAGGTCTATCTTGGAAAAGTAACTGAAACCCTGAAGTTGGTCAAATAAGTCATCGATTCTAGGAAGTGGGTATTTATTATTGATAGTGACCTTGTTCAATTGGCGTTAGTCAATACACATTCTGAGAAAACCATCTTTCTTATACACGAATAGTACAGGCGTGACCTACGGAGAGATGTTGGGCCTGATGAATCCATTATCTAAGAGATCCTTTAACTTTTCTTTCAACTCTCTAAGTTTAGTTGGAGCCATTCTATATGGTAAAATAGATATAGGCTGAGTATCTGGGAGAAGGTCTATTCCGATGTCAATTTCCCTTTCGGGAGGAACTCTGGGAAGATCTTCAGAAAACACATCTGAGAATTCATTTACCACTGGGACTGACTCAAGAGTAGGAGTTTCTGAGCTAGATTCATTGACTCTCACAAGATGGTAGGCACACCCCTTGGATATCATCTTTTTGGATCTAAGGTTCAAGATCAACTGACCCCTAAGAGCTGTAGTACTACCTCTCCATTCAAGGACTAGTTTATTTGGGAACTGAAAATGAACTATTCTGTTCCTACAATCAACTCAGATATAGCATGAGTAGAGCCAATCTATGCCGAGAATGACATCAAAATCCATCATCTCTAACTCCACTAGATCAACTAAGGTAACTTTTTGAGATATTATAACCGGATAGTTACTGTATACCATCCTAACTATAATGGAAATGAGCTCTGCTAGAGTTTCAGGACTGACTCTGAAATTGACTGCTATTTATAAAGTTACAAAAGAAAAAGAAGCTCCAGGGTCTAGTAAAGCATAAAAATGTAAGTGAAAAACCTACAACATGCCAGTAACTACGTCAGGAGAATTTTCCTGATCTTGGCGGGACTGAAGAGCATATAATTTGTTCGGATGCTGACCACTGGTAGTACTAGAAGAGACACCCTACTGAGTTAGAACACAGGATGGAACTGACGACTGATGGGACTGGCCCTGTTGGCACACATCCCTACCTTTCTGAGAAACTACCCGACACTCCTGAATCCAATGGACTGGCTTGCCATACCCAAAGCTCATATTACTACCCGCTCTACACTCACCCTGATGGTGTCTGCCACACTTCTAACATAAAAGATTGGTACGAGCACTGCTAATACTGACCTGGGACTTAGAGCCTGGTACCCTATCCCTATTATTTTTTCTCAATTTAGGTATTGGGCACTGGCTGAAGAGGGTGCTGGGGCTGTAGACCTCTGATGAAACTAAGGATGGTTACCACCTTCTGACTTTGGTAGATTGAAATTAAAACTACCTATCCTTGCTTTCTTGTTTCCTCTCTTTTTTTTCTTAATATTTTGCTCCTCTATCTATTGAGTATGGACCACCAGTCTAGAAAAGTCCATCTCACTAATCAACATTGTGATCCTACACTCCTTGACCACACTATCATATATGCCAGACATAAACTTACTCATCTTGGACATATTATCAGCTACCACATAAGGAGCATACCTAGCTAACTGAGTAAAATTAAGGGAATAATCCTTGACACTAATGTTGCCTTGCCTCAAATTAATGAACTCTAACACTTTGGACTCTCACAACTCCAATGGGAGGAATCTGTCTAAAATGTTGTAGCAAACTCTTTCCATTATACAGGCCCTGCATCTATACCCCTATAAACCTTCCACTTCTTAAACTAAGAATGGGATACATCCTGCAATTGATATGCATCCAACTCGGCCCTCTGAGTAGACGTCACCCCCAGAGCATCCGTTACCTTCTAAACTATATCTAAGAATTCCTGTGGATTCTTTTCAGACTTGGATCCCGTAAAAGAAAAAGGATTTATATGAGTGAAATCCTGAATTTTGGTTGTAGCATATTGGCCACTTGGTTGGATAGAACAGCAGCTGGCCATTTATTTTGTGCTCCTACTAAATTGGCTAGAGTAGTGAACGCAACTCTGAATTGGACATGAGAGACATGCTTATCCAGAGGATCTGCCTGGATGGGCTGAGGGGCTGGTGAGTTCCTATTCTTCTTTCGTTCTTCTTGGGAGGCATATTATATAAATAGAAGGAAGAAGTAGATTAGATAAAGAGTTTAACTTTAGCTCATGCTCACTCACACACCATGAATACTCGAAACAGGGGAAATTTTTTCCTAAATATTTATAGCCTCTCGTCCATAAGGGTAGCGTGCTACACACCTATGCACAAGACTCTATTCAACGTGGCTTTCAGACTTTCTAGGACACTTAAAACCTTAGGCTCTGATACCAAGTTTGTAATGACCCGAGACTACCCCCTAGTCTTTACACGGTGCTTATGATCCCGAGGGACCACAAGCTAACCCTTGAGCTGGTACCTATTGTGAGCACTGAATAATATAATCAAAAATGCGGAAAAATACTGACATTGCCATAAGGTTTTAATAATGAAACAACTACTGAATTATGAATCTAGCGTAATACTAAAATCTAAATAATCTGAATAACTAACAGTAGTGTCTGAAAAGCTTCTAAATTGAATACTATGAGTTGATGGGGCAGGCCTCAACTAACTCTACTAACTACTGAGATAATGATATGAAGTAATATAATTTATCCTTGGATGAGAAGGACTCCCCACTACTACTGTACTACTGATGATCTGAGGGACTAAGCGTAATCCGAGAACTGAGCGTCAACACTTATGATATGATACATCATAGCACAAAAGAAAGGTATGTGATCAATACTTTGAATGTACTGGTATGCTAAATAAGATAGACTGATATGCATGGTTTCATAAATGGGAATGGTAATAATTAATTGGATATGCATGTAAAGCATGGAATACAAAATAAAGAGCATAGAATCCGTAGATACTGAAAATGCATGAAAATCTATGAATACTAAGGATATGTGAAAATTTGTGAACACTGGGGATGCATGACCAAGTATATAATATAGACTGAGTTAAATCCACAAACTAAAATACTGACAAAATACTGATATCTGTATGCCTTGTCTAAATAACTCTAAGACTATATTACTAAACTGAAACTGTAACTGAGACTATATCTAAGACTGTAGGAGGTATCATCTAACCAACATTCCCCAATTTGAGCTAATCAGGGTCCAACCTGTAACCCTAGTTGGAAGGGTATAAATAGCGTACCACGAGTACTAACAATGGATGTGTGGATCCACTAAACTAATATAATGTCCAAAGGACTAAGGGTGTCAATCCTGAACTAACGGGTGACCTTGCGAGATAGTCAAGCCTGATCTAACGGGTGACTTCTCATATCCTACGCTGGCTACATAGTTCTGGAGTATAGGGGCTACTACTAATGACTCTGCCTATCTAATGGGGAAGCTGCCATCCCTGCACTCACTCAGTGCTAAATCCTACTCCTAACTGAAAGAAACTAAGTTACTAGACTGTTCTGAGTTCAATGACTGATATCTGACTATTCTGATAATGCTCATAATATAATATGAAGACTATTCTATAATGTACTATGACTAGACTAAATATACAGTTATGGTTTTCAAGTATTCAATACCCCCAGGACTCAAAACAACAATACTGAAAAGATAATAAAGAGTGAATACCAATACATGAAGGCCCTTATTAAATAAATCACTCTTGTAGGCATTTTATCAAACACTTGTAGTTCATGGTTTAAAACAAGCATAGGAATGTCATGAAATTTGTAGGAATAGCATGAATTCATCATAATAGCATTAATTCGCAGTTTAATTCAATAAATAATAATATTAAAACATGGAGGATTAAATAATAACAATAATTTCATGGTAACTTGGTATAGAATCATTGTTCATGGAGATTCATGGGTGAAATCAGAATTTAAAATATAATAACTTGAAAAGATCATAATTTTATAATTTAAAAGGGTTGCTTGGACTCCATGGATGAAAGAGATCCATGGATAAACATCTAACATACCTGGGATGATGAATTTGGAAGGATCGATGGAGAGTTGTTGAGATTTAACCTTGATTCTTGAAGGTTAAGGTTTTACTACTTGAGAGAATGTCCTTTATTTTGGGGAAAAATTGATTAGAATGATTCCCAATTAGGTTATAAGGGACTAAATTTCATGTTTGGGGCTGACTGGGACAAGGTGAAAGTACTTAAAAGCTCTTGAAATTAAAACTTGGAATTGATTAAAAATCCTGATTTTCTGGGCTGGTGCAATGCAGTGCTATTGCACCGTGTCACTGAAATTGGACAATTGGGAAATTTAACGATGGCGCGATGTGGTGAAATTGCATTTCCACCTTATTTGCGACCTGGGAGCCCACCACGATGCGATGGTATCGCGTAGGGTCACTGGAAATTGATAATTCATAACTGAGCCTATGGTGCGATGCACCAGAATCACGGACTCTCACTGGAAGATGAAAATTATTATTACACTATCTCCGCGAAGTGTTAAGTCTCAGAATGATGTGGTTTTGCAATTGGAACTTAAAATCTCCATAACTTCTTACCCGATTATCAAATTTGGGTGAATTTTATATCGTTGGAAAGCTAATTGAATTTCCTACGCAATGGAAGGCTCTAAACTAGAAAATAATAAGTGTTTAAAATTTTTTATATATGAATACTCATGTAGAGGGACTTAAATTATGCTAAGAAAATGCGCGATATTACAGGACTCACCCTATGTATGAAGTGCAGAGCTGGTATAGGGTCCCTACTTCTAATTGTGCCTCTCCATGTAGAGTTACACCTATACCCACTAGTCCTTCTTGGGATTCTCAGTGTGATGTTGATTATGAATAGCCGCCTCAGGGGGACATCTCTAATGCGAAGTTTCGCTGGTCTATTCATTTTCTTACTTAGTTGGTAACATCTCAGTCTTATTAGTTGGATCTAATTAGTTTAGTTTCTCTTTCTTATGAGGTCACTCTGGTTGTCTAGTTCAAAAGGTTTAATCCCCCAACCTTTATAGGATCTAAGGTTGAGGAGGATCCTTAGGGGTTTTTGGATGAGATGGAGAAGATTTTCATAGTGATGCAAGCTACTGATTTTGAAGGTGTAGAGTTTTCTGCATATTAGCTAAAAGATATAGCTTATCAGTGGTATGCAGAGTGAGATCAGTTAAGGGGTTATGATGCTGAGCTGATATTATGGGATGAGCTTTTAGGAACCTTTCTTGATCATTTATTTCCTCGGGAGTTGAGGAAACCTAAGGCCGGGGAGTTTGTTAATTTAAAGTAGGGTAAGATGAGTGTGAAAGAGTATGCCTTGAAATTTTAGTAGTTTTCTCATTATGCTCCTTAGTTGGTGTCTAGCTAGAGATATAAGATTAGGAAGTTTGTTTCTGGGTTGTCCCGTGACTTGTTACTAGAGTGTAAGGCTACAATATTTAATGATGATATGGGGAGAGGTGGAGTAAGAAGTTTAGGTATTTAGAGCAGGGTGGGGGTCAATAGAATTGTTGAAAGATGGGAGAAAGTGAACCAATAAGAAGAATTGGGAAAGTTCTTATTTTTCGGTTATCACTATTATCCTAAGCCATCTTCCAATCACCTTTTTTAGACTAGTAGTGGTCCTAAGGCACAGGGTGCACAATCTTAGGCTAGTGGAGCTCAGTCAACCCTACCTTATCCTCCTTCTCATTTTTATGGGAAACTTCATCGTGGTTATTATGAGGAGGGAAGGAATCAGTATTATAATTATGGTTAATTGGGTCACATACAACGAGATTATCCTTCAGCCAGAGTTGCCACTAGGGGTAATAAAGTTCCGATTGCCACGTCTTTAGCTCCTACACCAAAGGGCGCTACTTCTGGTACTAGCACTAGTCGGAATTGCCTCAATGCACTTACTACTCACCAGGAATCTGAGGCATCTCCATACATTATTACTGGTATGTTACAACTATTATCTCGTAATGTGTATTATTTTCTTGACTCGGGGTCTACCCTTTCTTACGTGATCCTTTATGTGGATGTACATTTTGGATTTGGTCTCAAAAATATTTTTGTCTCTATTTCTATTTCTACCTTTATGGGTGATTCTATTTTCGCTAGAAAAATCTATAGGGGTTGTGTGGTGTCTATCTTCTATAGAGAGACATTGGTGGATTTAATAGAGATGGATATGGTAGATTTTGATGTTATCTTAGGTATGGGTTGGCTTTATTCGTGCTATGCGTATTCAGACTGTAGGACTCGAAAGCTCAGTTTTTATTTTCCTAACGAACCGGTAATTGAATGGGAGGGAAGTTCTTTAGTGCCTAAAGAGAGGTTCATATCTTATCTTAGAGCTTAGAAATTGATTTTAAAAGTGCTTCTTTGCAATCTGTCCCCGTGGTTAGTGATTTTCTAAAGGGTTTTTTGATGATCTTCCAGGAATTCCTTCCAATAGAGAAACAAAATTTGGGATTGATTTCCTACGAATATTCATCCTATTTCTATTCCTCCTTGTAGAATGGCTCCAGCTGAATTAAAGGAGCTAAAGAAGTAACTAAAAGATCTTCTTAATAAAGGGTTCATTCATCCTAATTTTTGTCTGTGGGGTGCTCCTATGCTTTTCGTGCGTAAGAAAGATAGGTCGCTTTGGATTTGTAGACTATCGTTAGTTGAATATGATGAAAGTAAAGAACAACTACCCTCTTCCTAGGATTGATGACCTTTTTGATTAGCTTCATGGTTCTAGATGCTTCTCTAAGATTGATCCTTATTTGGGTTATCATTACTTGAAGATTAGGGAGGGTGATATTCCCAAGACTGCTTTTCAAACTGGGTATGGTCTTTATTTGATTTTGATGATGTCATTGGGGTTGACTAATACTCCAACCTCTTTCATGGACCTTATGAATCGGGTGTTCAAGCATTTTTTGGACTTGTTTGTGATAGTTTTCATTGATGACATCTTGGTGTATTCTAAGAGTGAAGAGAACCATCTCAATCACCTCCTAATTGTGTTGCAACCCTTAAGGACCAGAATTTGTATGCAAAATTTTCTAAGTGTGAGTTTTGGTTAAATGTTGTGGCTTTTCTTGGATATGTTGTTTCTAGTAATGGGTTCAAGGTTGATCCACAAAAATTTGAGGAGGTGAAGAGATGGCCTAGACCCATAACTTCGATCAACACTAGGAGCTTCTTGGGCTTGCCCGAGTATTATAGGAGATTTGTGGAGAGTTTCTTATCTATTGCTGCTCAGTTGACAAGGTTGACCCAAAAGAAGGTTAAGTTCTTGTAGTCCGATGCTTGTGAGGGTAGTTTTGAGAAATTGAAGGATAAGTTGACTTCTACGCCAGTTTAGACCCTGACCGAGGGTACTGATGCTTCTGTTTTATTTTGTGATGTGTCTTATGTAGGAATAGGTTGTGTGTTGATGCCGCATGGTAATGTAGTGGCCTATGCTTCTGAGAAGCTTAAGGTTCATAAAAAGAACTAACCGACTTATTATCTATAGTTAGCGGCTATGGTTTTTTCTTTGAATATTTAGCTTCATTATCTTGAAAGGGTGCATGTAGACATCTATTCAGACTATAAAAGTTTGCAATATATGTTTACTTAGAAGGAATTGAATCTTAGGCAAAGACAGTGGCTTGAGTTGCTCAAGGATTATGACACGAGTCTTCACAAGCATCCAGGTAAAGCTAATATTGTTTTTATGCTCTTAGTAGTGTCATGACCCAAACCAAGTCTTGTCCGTGACGGGCATCTCAAGTCCGCCGCGGACCCGAGACGACCTCCTTATCCAAGTCAAACAAAACACAATACACAAACAGTGGATGGATTCTAAACATATAACAATATAGATAAAAATAGTCTCAAGATGTCTAAGATACATCTATAACCAATACCTAGTACACGGTAATCCACAAAGCCTCTAAAAAAACCAACAAAAGTCCTAGGTCAGGAAATGCCCCTAACAATAGCCAAAAGAACTAATAAAATAGTCTATGACATAATGAAACCAAGACATGAAATAAGGTCCATGAAGCATGGAAGCTCACAACTTCAATCTGATTCTCGAGCTTGTTACGACTTGAGTCGGGGCCCTAGCTATGACGAGCATCTCAAACCGTGAAGGCCCGAGTGCCCTTCTCTATCTAGCAATCATACACACTTTCATATAATATGAAGGAAAATGTAGAAATATAAATAATATAGGATTATGATCAATGTCATAATTCAATTGAACAATCAAGAATGGAATCCATGAACCTCTAACAACATCTAACATCAGTCTGTAAAATCTCTACTAACTGAAAATGACATCTTTCTGAAATCTGGGCAAGGGCCCCATTCGGACGATGCATCAAAATAAAATAACAATATCAAGTTTCATAACCAGGCCTTCCGAAGTAAGGGAGGCTCAACAGCTGTAAACTTCTGACAAGTCAATCTACTACTTATGAGACTCCAGAACTGTGTCTCAGAATCCTGAAATATACGGGGTCAATACAAAAGTACTGGTACATAGAGCAATCTAAAATAAAAAATTTTATTCAACATAGGTGGGAGCAATTTATAGACAGTTTTATATAAGATATATGAAAAACACATGGACATATTTAAAAGACTCTGAACAATTATCTGAAATCCATGACTCAGTCTTTATCTTACTTCTAAGCTAGGTGGTATACCCTACAACTCTAAAATTCCATGGGCTATATGGAATCTGCCCTTGAATCGGCAGCCAAGTCCCTAACCCAAGTTTTCTGTAAGGGTTGGAGTCTCTATCTCTAATACACCACAGGGCACTAGGCCAGTGTATAATCCCTCTAGGGGATGAAATGAACCCGTATCGGCAAAACACAATTTTGGGCTAGGAGTTCTTGAACTCAAGACTTCTTCGGGAAACCACCTAACCCTCTTTAATCTCATTTTTAGCTCTTTAAAATATGCACTATATAAAATCAAATTTGAAACTCTTACGTTGTTATGGCATTCATTTATATGGTATCGTCATACCATTGACTTGCGAGTTGCATCTCTAGGCCATTCATAGCATATTATAATCTCTTATTTCAAAACATGAAGTTTGGGACCACCATATCAACCAATAAATTCAAAAGGACTCTTGCTTTAAACTCATGTGAACACATGCATGAAAACTCCCTCTTTTCAATATTTCAACAGCATATGGTGGTTATGAAATTTTGTGACAAATCATGCAAATATTTTAGCAATGTCCTTAACATTTAACATCAAAAAATACACCCCCTCTTAAGTTCAAAACCATTATCAAATCATAATCTAAAATTCAGGACCTTCATGTCATACTTCTCAAAAATGCAATTGGGTAATTCATGATGCACATAAAAAAAAAAAACAACTTAACAATAAGAGGGGGGTTATATGGATTCATGCTCTCAGTTCAATCTTAAATCTCAATTTTTAAACATACATATATAGATATGAGTATAAACCAATTTAAGGGGAAACGCCTCAAGGTCAAACCAATGATATAATTAGAATGTTCATGATACATAATTGAAAACATAGATTCCAAAACCCCTTTATAAATTTATGTTTGCAAAACTTTAAAAATATTCAACAAGCCCATGTAATTAGGATAAAATCCACTTACCTTAGATTATAAGATTTAAAATATGGAACCTGGATCTTTATCTGTTTCTTTGAATTATTGATCTTAGGGATGAGTTCTTGATCTTTGGAGATGAGTTAGGGTTTTGATTTGAGAGGAAAACTGATTTATAGAGTGTATTATGATTTTTGGGACACAAATCTTATGTTATAGACAGATTTTGGGTGAGGGGAAGTGACCAAAATGCCCCTATACTCATTAGAAACTGATTTAATGAGTGAAACAGTTCCGTAATGCGCTGGCCGATGCATCGCGTCGACATCGCGTTGGCTTACTGCCTCACACAAAAAATGTCATAACTTTTCACTCGATTATCGGATTTTAGGAAAATTGGTATCGTTAGAAAGTTAATTCAATTATCTACAATTGATGGGTTTTGAGCAGCAAAATTCTATGTGTATCAAAAGTTATACACGTTCAAAGTAGACCCTTGTAGAACCGAATATCCAATTTTGGATTAATGAATGGTTCTTAGCTCAACTTTGCTTTAGGCCATTTCTATGAACATTTTCACCTCATAATCACTTCATCTACTAGGCGAAATATCATGACACATGAATCTAAACATAAACCATGGAATTAGAGCTTACGCACGTAGGAACGACGATTCAATTTCTAGCTCGAAAATGCTGGGATTTAAATTATCTCCCCCTTGGGATATTCGTCCCCGAATGATAGGTAGGGACTTTTGAGGATCTAAAAGTATAGAATGAAGAATGTAATCTCGTATTGAATAATTTACCTCAAAAAAACATACAAAGGCATCAAATGAGGTTCATGGTAACCCCGAGCGAAACATATATGCATGAAACATGAGGCAATGACACTTTACATAGGGATGATCTTGCACATGAGCTCTATGAAACATAATCATCACAACATAAGGCTTGAGTTAATTTGGTGATTTTAGGAATGACTTACATTGGTACTAATCATGAAATAAGTTTTTTATAGGACGTAGGATTTATAAGCATTCTCTACCTTGCAAGGTATAATTAATAGACATAAACTTAGAGACACTAATCGTCTACGCCCCAAACGATAAATAGCATACTTCACACTTTTCAACTTACATTTATCCCATCATACGTGTAGCCACAAGAATTTGAGTCCCACTACATGGTGCTTCCATGTTGGAGCCCAACTCGGAGCTAAACGGTGCTAATTTAAGCTTCGGGGCCGTGTACTCTACACCTCTTTTAAAATATTTATTCACCTTTTCACTTCCATCAAACACACTCAAAATTTTAATTCAAGGAATACTAACAACATAGTATATGGGTTGAGTTTTCACCAATCAAAACATTCAAGCCTATCATTACTACACCCACTTCATGGATTTTTCCCACTAAGACCAGCAAATTTAATCACATGCACAAAGATTTTTGCTATATATCTCATTCCTAACTATTTCTTATAATAAAAGTCCATTCCCTTCTTAGCTATTTCACACAACTCATCTCCTTAATTTCCCTTTCTCCTATAACCTTAGCTCAAGAAATCACATAAAAATTTTCACCTTCAAGAACATCTACACTCATACTTACCATATTACTACGCTTCCACATCCACCATCGCACTAACATATGGAGGGTGATTAAGGGACCCGAGAACAAATGTCATGAATGGGAGAAACACTATTAGAACATAACTTATACTTGTTGCACTACTCAAGGAGGGACATGAAATGAAGATACGATAAAATAGACACGAGGTGCTCCATATATCAAGTGTTTGGATCATAAGCAGAGAGACATTCGAAAAAGCACAATAAAGCATGAATTCTTAGGATAGAGCACTATGAGAAAACACTGGTGCATATTTCAAGATAAAATGAGGAAAAGAGACTGAATTACCCTCTTGGACTCGAAAATCAATAAGATGAATTGGGCACCCGACACGTTAAGTAACGCGCTGCGTCGGTCCCTACTGGCGTGGTTCCTGGTACGATGCATCAATATTGTGTTGGCCCACTAGTTTGATTATCCAAACATGCCTTAAACATCGTCTGAAAAATATAAAACTTTCCTGAGACACCCCCTTTACACCCCTGATCATGAATCAACTCAAGAATCTATTTCTCGGGGTCGGAAAGATCAATTTAAAAATTATGAAAGTTAATAGCTCAAAAATATGACTAAGCCTTTTAACAATTAAAAAAATTTCCAGGTTGTCAGCTCTCCATACATACAACCAAGAGTGGTATTGAGTCAAGAATGCTATGTGGTGTTACATTACAACTAAGACAAAGATTTTCATTTGAAGCGATTGTTTCTCATTTAAAGAACTAAAATTTGCCATGAGTTTACATAAACTCTATCACTTTGGCTAAACCCGACATAGAATAAATAGGTGACATATGGAAACATATTTCCTTAGGAGCAAGTATGTTGAGAGACATAGATTTTCATGGATCATGAAGAATATAATATATGGCTTGAATACATGAAAGACTGGATTACTGAGAGACATAAATATTCCTAGTTTGGAGATCAGGTCATTAACATAAATCCATAAAGAACTCGAACCATAGGCATAGGCATGACTTGAACACATGACGTAGGATATTAGCAGAATGATCTCTGAAATTGAAGTAGGAGGAGTATGCTTGAGTAGGAATAGATTTATCATGACTCCTCCCCTCAACTTGCCGAATTGAGAATAATTTGGTAACTAACTTAGTTCCCCATCTCCCCCTTAGATCAAAGTCACAATCCTAGACTTACGGATATATGTCCTTATCAAATCTATAGCCACAAGTCTTAACATAAAAGAGGCATCACCACACACTTAAACTCTAAACTCTCCCTGAAGAACTATACTTTGAAGGGCTTGCTTTTCAGTAAATGCTACTCTTAACATCCGCTAGCCTCTATAGCCATCACTCTATATCTCCCACTCTCATGAGCGTACGCATCCACACTCCTTATCACAATAGGGGGTATCAGTATATACATGAACACAAACTCCTCTCATTAATCTATAATACAAAGGCACTAAATTTTTTTCTAGGGCATCCCTTTTCAGGGACACTAATCGTAATTTCTTCTAACCCCCAAAGTCATCAACTTACGACTAACATTTTCACAACCATAGACACCCACACTTCTAAAGACTTAATACTTTATCTTCAATTCCTTATACTAGTATTACACCTCTAATCACCCAACTTGCAACTCCACAAACTTTGTAAGACTATACCAAGGGCACATATTGCCTACTTGTTATTTTTTTTCCTCAATTCAAATCTAAAGAGCACTATGCAACAACTTCCCAGACTTCTCCATACTACAAGATTCGGGAATGAAATCTAGGTGCTCATGATACTCACACACTTCACACCTTATCTAACAACATGCTACCTCGGGGTTCAACTTATTCCTATATACTCATGTTCTTATCCACTTAATGATTCAACCATAATTTATCATTTTAACACTAGTACTCAGTACACATGTACCTCATGATAACCACTTAAATTTTTCATAAATCATTAATTTAGGCCATTTCGCACATCATATCAAGCCTGTTAATTACTCCACAAAATATGCATTATTAATCTCAAGCTATTATTCTGACCACTACACTCCACATCTAAACTCCATATCTAAAGTTCAATCCTGTTGTCTATCCTTAATTATATACCACCGATAAAGCATTCCACATACTATACTAGTCCATCAAATTGGGAAATCAGCCCAAATACTTCACTGCTATTAGCTACTACCTACAATCACAATCCCGCCATAACCTTATTATTACAACACAAAATCCACTACATACCTTCTCGCATGAAATACTAGTTTACTGCTACTAAAGGAAATACCATCAAAGGGGTAAAGTCACACAATAGGATTAGTCGGTTTTAATCTCATAATATAACCCATTTAAGTCTTATCAACATATTCTAATTCCTCACATCATACTCACTTACCTAATCATACATCACAAAAAACACTAATGAGGCTCTACTAACAACTTATTAACTAATCTACCCCTTTCTTCTTACCACTTATAAATGATTTCTACAACCACTATAATTATCCACTTTGAGCTCCTTCTCTATTTGAACAAATAATAATTATATCTAGTCACTTTCTTTACAGACTACCATATAATCTATAATTATTGCTATCACATTAGTATATCACTATAAAATATAAAACCATCCCGTAATCAACGGTTATACAACTAAAACTCTCTATTTATACAAGTCACCCTCACTCTGACTTCTAACCTTGTGACTCCATATCACGAACTTCCGGACCAACTCGCTACCAATAGGTCATGAAACTTTAACATACACTACTACTCGGGTGGAAATACAGTTCCAACATTCTGCTACACATCATTACCCTTGTGGAAGACATCTACAATAAGAATTTTGAAAGGGGACTGAATAGTCTTTGTACCTTAGGCTGAAAGGCATGATTTTATCAGAATAAAGGCATATACTCAAATTAATACACCCTGAAGCACTAATAGACTCCTCTCAAGTCCCCATGCTATCTCATAACTTTATGGATAACTTAATCAGAGAGAGACACATTGTTGGGGAAGCTAGACTCTTAGACTTGTATCGCCTCAACAGTGAGGCATGGACCATGAAATTAGAGTGAGGAATAAACTTGGATAACCTTTTTATGGATGACTTTATAGCATGAACTAGAGTATGAAAGAATAGAAACAAATCCTAAATGTCCGGCAGCCTCCTGATGATGGGTGTGGTGTACAACACACCCATAAGCAAGACTCTACTAGAAATGATTTTGCAAATATCCTGGTACCATGAATCATGCTTTGATACCAAGTTTTTCATGACCCGAGATGGGGCCCTAGCCGTGATGAGCATCTCAAATCGTGAAGGCTCAAACGCCCTTCTCTATCTGGCAATCATACACACTTTCATATAATATGAAGAAAAATGCAAAAATATAAATAATACGGGATCATGGTCAATATCATAATTCAATTGAATAATCAAGAATGGAATCCATGAACCTATAACAACGTCTAACATCAGTCTACAAAATCTCTACTAACTGAAAATGACATCTATCTGAAATCTGGGACAAGGCCCCCCAGTCGGACCATGAATCAAAATAAAATAACAATATCAAGTTTTATAACTAGGCCTTCCGAAGTAAAGGGAGGTTCACCAGCTGCAAACTTCTGACAAGTCAATCTACTGCTTACAGGACCCCAGAACTATGTCTCAGAATCCTGAATTATAGGAGGTCAATACAAAAGTACTGGTATGCAAAGCAATCCAAAATAAAAAATTTTATTCAACATAGGTGAGAGCAATTTTATAGATAGTTTTATATAAGATTTATGAAAATCACATGGGCATATTTGAAAGACTCTAAACAGTTATCTGAAATCCATGACTCAGTCATTATCTTACTTTTGAGCTAGGTGGTATACCCTACAACTCTAAAATTCCATGGGCTATATGGAATCTCCCCTTTGACTCGGCAGTCAAGACCTCAACCCCAGTTTACCACAACATTTGAAGTATTTGTCTCTGATACGCCACAGGGCACTAGGCTAGCGTATAATCCCTCTAGGGGATAAAATGAACCCGTATCGATAAAACCCATATCAAAAGTTATACACGTTCAAAGTAGACCCTTGTAGAATCGAATATCCAATTTTGGATTAATGAAAGGTTCTTAGCTCAACTTTGCTTTAGGCCATTTTTATGAACTTTTTTCACCTCATAATGGACTCCTCTCAAGCCCTTATTCTATCTCATAACTTTTTAAATAACTCAATCAGAGAGAGCCGCATTATTGGGGAAGCTAAACTCTTAGACTTGTATTGCCTCAATAGAGAGGCATGGACCATGAAATTAGAGTGAGGAATAAACTTGGATAACTTTCTTATGGATGACTCTATAGCACGAACTAGAGTATGAAAGAATGAAAACAACTCCTAAATGCCCGGCAGCCTCCTGATTATAAGTGTGGTGTACAACACACCCATAAGCAAGACTCTACTAGAAACGATTTTGTAGATATCCTGGGACCATGAACCGCGCTCTGATACCAAGTTTTTCATGACTCGAGCTGAGGCCCTAGCCGTGATGAGCATCTCAAACCGTGAAGGCCTGAGCGCCGTTCTCTATCTCGCAATCATACACACTTTCATATAATATGAAGAAAAATGCAAAAATATAAACAATACGGGATCATGGTCAATATCATAATTCAATTGAACAATCAAGAATGGAATCCATGAACCTCTAACAACGTCTAAAATCAGTCTGCAAAATCTCTACTAACTGAAAATGACATCTTTCTGAAATCTGGGACAAGGCCCCTAGTCGGACCATGAATCAAAATAAAATAACAATATCAAGTTTTATAACCAGGCCTTTCGAAATAAAGGTAGGCTCACCCGCTGCAAACTTCTAATAAGTCAATCTACTGCTTGCGGGACTCCAGAACTGTGTCTCAGAATCCTGAAATATAGGAGGTCAACACAAAAGTACTAGTACGCAGAGCAATCCAAAATAAAAATTTTATTCAACATAGGTGAGAGCAATTTATAGACAGCTTTATATAAGATATATAAAAAACACATGGGCATATTTGAAAGACTCTGAACAATTATCTGAAATCCATGACTCAGTCTTTATCTTACTTTTGAGCTAGGTGGTATACCCTACAACTTTGAAATTTCATGGGCTATATGGAATCTGCCCTTGACTCGGCAGCCAAGACCCCAACTCGAGCTTACCACAAAGTTTGAAGTATTTGTCTCTGATACGCCACAGGGCATTAGGATAGCATATAATCCCTCTAGGGGATGAAATGAACCCGTATCGGTAAAACCCGTATCAAAAGTTATACATGTTCAAAGTAGACCCTTGTAGAATTGAATATCCAATTTTGGATGAATGAAAGGTTCTTAGCTCAACCTTGCATTAGGCCATTTCTATGAACTTTTTTCACCTCATAATCACTTCATATATTAGGCAAAATATCATGACACATGAATTTAAACATAAACCATGGAATTAGATCTTACGCACGTAGGAACGAAGATTCAATTTCTAGCTCAAAAATGCGGGGCATTACAGAGCTACCCTACAATCACCTAGTCACGCGCAGGAAAAGTAGAAGTATTTCCAGTTCCTGCATCACATGGGGTTACAATGTCCAAAGATGGTTAGCGGTTTGAATGCTAGCATGTAAATCAGGTAAGGGATAAAATAATTCTATGACTAACAGTTCAAAAATTAGTGAAATTCAATGCACATAATTTGATGCATATACATATATATATATATATACATACATATATATATATATACATACATATATATATATATATATTAGTTTAGTGTACGTGTGTTGCACATGTATATCATGTTAAAAAGTAAATAATGTATTATTTTCTTATTTATCACAACTTTTTGCAATTAAATAAGCACAAAATAATTATATATATAATTATATATATATATATATATATATATATTAGTTTAGTGTACGTGTGATGCATGTGTATATCATGTTAAAAAGTAAATAATGTATTATTTTCTTATTTATCACAACTTTTTGCAATTAAATAAGTACAAAATTATTTTGAGGGACACTTAAACTACTTAGCAGTAAATTTTATTTAAATACTCAAACGATGGTTTGTTCCAATCGAGCACCTAAACACATGTTTTATTTTTTCTCAAACGTCTATTAAATATGATAAAATGCACTGTTTCCATCCTAAACTATACACGAAATTGATGAGACACACCCGAACTTTTGGAGGTTCCTATTACCCTCCCCCCACTAATTAAAATCATATTTTTGGCAACCTTAGTGCCTATGTGGCACATATGTATGTCTATGTGGACCTTCAGTGTGTTGATTCACTGATGTGCCACTTATGTGTAACATAGGCACTAAGGTTGCCAAAAATACGATTTTAATTAGTCTAGGGGGGTAAGAGGACCCTCCTAAAGTTTGGGTATGTCTCAACAATTTCGTGTATAGTTCAGGGTGAAAACAGAACATTTTTCCATTAAATATTAAATTAACCACATAAAATTTGTCACCTTCTTTAAAGCAGGTCTAAGGTTTTACTACTTATTCAGGTTAAATGAGATAACAAAATTTGAGAAGGAATTACCTTTAAGAACAAGTATCATGTGTTCAGATGCTCAATTAGAATAAGTTAAACTGTGAAGATTTAAATATTTGAATCTGAATACATACTTGAACTGAATAATTAAAATCCTAACCTACAATGAACGGTTAAGGACTGTCAACTGATTGTTGAAAATTGATAACAACTATCTTATTAGTTTAATTATTAATTTAGCATGTTTACAAATTGATAGTCGATAGACGTAATTCACTTATTCAAAATCAGACCATACTATCTGATAGCACCCCCAAACCAAGACCATGTTTTCTTCTTCTTACTTTTGTTACTTTATGATGTGTTTGAGACCGCCAAGGTGACGATAATTTTTATCAAATTAAATACTCTGAACTCATGTCATAGATAAAGAGATTAGTTTTTTATCCCGGATAGAGATGACAATGGTGCGGTGCGGTGCGGTGCGGTGCGGGTTTTTACTAAACCCACAAGTTCTAAAATTGCACCGCACCGCATGATATTTAAACCCGCATAAACTCGCCCCACATTCATACCCGCGGATAACCGCACCGCACCGTCCCATGTTTTTATTTTTTCCCTTTTTTTAAAAAAAAAATTGTAACTCTATTGAAAATCATAATATTTTCAAATATACAACTAGAAAATAATAACTAATTTCTATTATATCACTTTTCACTAAAAAATTGTCAAAAAGTATAACGTGTACAAGTAATGATCAAATATCATATTTTTATTCAAATGAATAGAGATGTTAAAAAAGCTACTATAAAATTATTTATTTGTAGTGTTATGCATGTAGTTTTAAGTATCATAAAATTTAAGTAAAGAACACATATAATTTTAGGTATATTCACGAGAACAATACTAATTTTTAATTTTTTTGTTAATTCAAACCCGCATATACCCGCACCCCGCACCGCACCGCACCGCACCGTTTAAAAAAAATTACTTTAATCCGCACCACACCCGCACCGCATCGCATAACTTAAAACCCGCACCGCACCGCATAGCTTAAAATCCGCACTTCACCGCACCGCACCCACACCGCCCCATTGTCATTCCTAATCCCGGACGAATATTTAAGTGCAGTTGAACTCCAATTAAGTTCTGACAACATTAGTCCCTTCGGGGACATCCACTAAAGAAACAAAAGATTCTTATGACGTTCTTTTTATTACAAATATTTCAACATCTTAATTATTCTATCTTCTGTTAATTATCCGCCACCTCCATAGAACAATTATTGAGTTACTCTATTAAGTAATACTTAATCATATAAAAATAAAGTACAAAATAAGTACATATCATCTTTTTATTTATTTAAATCCTAATTAATTATTATTTTCACTAATTTTACTATTTCTTAGGTCATGCCCTGGATAGAGTTATGTCAATTCAATGAAGTTGGTCTAAAGTTAAAATATATATTTTTTTAAAATTCTTTAACTAATTTCATAGTATTCGTACAATAGTGAGTCACAAAAGAAACCTTTGGTGCTTTGGTATAGTGGTAAGTGACTTAGACGCACGTCACAGTTTCAAACTTTTACATAAATAAAAGTTTGGTATTTGAATTTAAAAGAGTGGAGAGACAAATTTATTATTCACTAAATTTCAACGCTTATACCACTTGCCCTCGGAATTTTTTTTGATTAGATAAAGATAAGACACATAAAAATATATTTTTTTTTATTTATATCAAGAAAACATAACAAAAATCACTAATTCAGAAAATCTGAAATTATATATAAACAATGAATTCTTAAATAATTTCACTGTTATGCTTGTCCAATAGTTGTATGGTAACTGAGGCTGATATTAGTTGTATCTAAAGACATGGACCTTTAATTGACATTACAAACCCATTGATGTTCTACGAGTGTCATGATTTTTGGAGCTTGGATAATGAATTAATAAGTGTGGTGAAGCTATTAAGTGCATAATTAATTAGATTTTTTCACTAAACAAATCAGCAAATGCCTATTCTACCTTTTCCACAACCCAATTTCCCAACTGAACTTTTCTCACAACCTCAATTACTATACCAATGCCTATATCCAATATTCCATTTAAAATTTTGAAATAAAACAAAATAATATCATCCCCCGAAGTCATGAGTCCATATTTTTTAAAGGAAAAAAAAACTACGACATACACTATAAAAAGGAAAAAAAAATCTACCGACATTTGTTCTCCTAATATTAAAAATAGGCTTCCAATTTCTTCGTATAATTTTGTGTTATTAGGGTTCTTCTCATGCAATACAATTATCTTATGAGGATTTTCGCCGACCTATATTTCAGGAGTCCCCCTAATTCTTGATCCGACTTCAAACTTAATAAGTAAGCCTCAAATTAAAATAGTCAACTATAACCCTATTCAGCTATAATTTCAACAAATAATATTGCAAAACGTATTTAAATAACGTAATCAAAACAAAGTTATAGTTAAACAAAAAAGGAGATAAACCTTTAATTTTTTTGACCGTTTAATTCGACGGCAAAATGTTTATTTCTTATAATTTTCAATCAGAAATATCCAACTGAAAAAAAAAAAGAAGAGAAATTATCAAAAGAGAGAATTCATTGTTAAGAAATAAAAAATGACAACAATGAATATAAAAAAAATAAAGTAAAAAGACAACTTGAATCAATATCAAAATAAGAAGAAAAAATAAAATAAAGAGTATGTCACTTTTTGATTCAAAATATAACTTAAATAGAATTGTCGAAATGCTTTTATAAATAAGGTAAAATTTTAAATAAATTTAAAAGTGTATGTCACTTTTTGATTCAAAATATAACTTAAATAGAATTGTAGAAATGCTTTTATAAATAAGGTAAAATTTTAAATAAATTTAAAAGTGTTAAATATTATGATTTCTTACCTAAATTAAATAGCTAAACCTAGTGAAAAAACTTTACCCAAATAGCAATAATATGTACACTAAGGAAAAATTAACTATAAAACTTGAGTTTTAAGGGGAAAGAAACTTTAAGGTTATATAAACTAAATTTATTATTCAAAAATTTTACAATTTTTTAGTTGTCCATTAGGATACAATTAGAGAACTATTATGTGTAAACAACATAAATTTTCTATACAATGAAAATAATTACACAAAATCTCTTCTTGTTTTTTCTCTCCCTTTTTTTGCAAAAATACCCATACATTCGGTCACATATTATACATTGATCGAATGTATGATGTAACAGCTAATTCTAAATTTAAGGTAATTGAAAGAATTACTTATTTTAAAGTTTCTTAATTGAAGGCAATAGTTGGGGAACTTTAACTCTTTTCTGGATAAAAGTAGTATCCTGATATTGAATTTTAAAACTTTTCTGAATGTTCAATTTTTATTTTTTTTTGTAATCTTGGGTTCAAGATTTGGAAAGGAAAAAGCAATAAATTTCTTCTACATACGTTTTTTAGTACTACTTAAATCAATATGAATATCCCCATATTACTGCGACATACTGAAATTTGGGAGTCAAAAATAAGTTATGAGTCATTCAAAAGTGACGCAATAATTATTTCGGAAGGTATTACTTTCTTGAAATTGGTTTCTACGATCGCCATGGAACTGGATATCAACGAAGTAAGAAAAAAATAGAAGTTAAATATGTGGTTGAAGGAAATTCTTCTCCAATTGTCATAAGAAACATCAATGGAGTGAGACTTTACGTTGAGTTGAAGAAATAATTTTGTGGTTTGGATAATTTTTTACTTTGTATTTTTTGATATTTTAGATCTAGAAAATTATGCCAAATTCTTGGATTTTTGTGGGAAATAGCTTGTACAGTATTTTTGTTGAGCTTCAAAGAAAGTGGGATGCCTAAGAAAATCTTAGACTCTTTCTCATTTGTGCACTTTATGCTTCTTTTGATGATTGGTGTGTTCTTGCAGATTTGATTGAACTTCCCTTGTTTATTATTTTGTGTTATTTCAGTTCTGGAAATGTTTAGTTAGATTTAATTGTTTACCTATTTGCAAGCTCATGTAATTGGATAATTTCAATAGATTCTACTCTGAATATTGGAAGAAGATAGAATAATATGTGAATTTTGGAATGAAACTGTACCATTCTAGTTAACTTACGAATGTATAATATATTTTTATACATTCAAATCATTGTATAATGAAAACTGTCTCAATCCAGTAAACATTCAAATGTATTATATTTGATTATACATTCATCTATGTGTATAATGAAAATTGCCACAATGATAGAAATTGCATTTTGTTCTGGTTTTATTATTCTTAACATGTTTGTTTAATCCATTGACGCAATTTTTAAAAAAAAATATGCCGCTATGTACTGATTTGTCGTAACAAAGACTACAAGTGGTTACACGAGTGATAATGATGATCCTCATTGACCGTGGAATAGTTATCTCCAAACAATTGATGAAAGTGCAGTTGTTACTTTAGAGTAGCATTTTTTTATAATAGTCAGCATTGAAACAACTAATTCTTGATTTTGTAGTTGATGTTAAACGGTTACAATGTTACTTTTTGGATGGTAATTCATATTTTATGGATGTCCTTATTCTTATTATACCTATATAACATCTGAAGAAATGTTGTACAATTATTTACACTATATTGTAGTATTACTAATATAGTTTGGTAGTTACTGGTTTTGCCTTACATTTTATTATATATTACGTATAAAACTAAATTACAAAATAATGTGTTACTGTATATCAACATATTGAATTTTTAACAGTAGGTATATTATGTTATAAGTTAATAACTCATTGAACAAGTGTCTCATACGTTAAAACATATGTATTACATAACATCATACATATTGTTAAGAGTTCATGACTTCATAGAAAATAATGAAAATATTTAATGCCATACATATTTATAAACTATAGCACTATATCATACATTATTAACATACTTTTAATGTATTTTTTACATTAAATACATTGTGAACGTATTATACATTTACATGAAAGTATAATCTATAACCATACACATAAAACAAAATGGAAAAGGCAACTTAAATTATCACGAATTATGTTACATAAGTCTACTATTTCTTATGTTGTTTAAACAAAAAATAATACATGTAGTCAGTTAAAAGTCATTGTTGTCAGTAAAACATCATGCATGTTAATAAAGTATAATAGTATATCATACGTTATATATATATATATATATATATATATATATATATATATAAAAGTTTAATGTACATAATTGTGTAATACACATTACATTTAAACAACTATTTACTATAATAGTTCCAAATTACATAGTATATACACACCCACAATATATGTATAAGGAGTATGAATAAGGATAAGACGCCTTCAACACCCACTTTTTGTATAAGCATTAATTTCCGATTCATTCATAGAAGATGCCCTCAACATCCACTTGCAGACTTTGTTATGACAAATCAGTACATAGCTGCATAAATTTTTTTAAACTGAGTTAGTGGATTAAACAAACATTTTAAAAATAATAAAATCAGAAAAAATGCAATTTCTGTCATTGCGGCAGTTTTCATTATACACATAGATGAATGTACAATCAAATATTATACATTCAAATGTTTACTGGATTGGCACAATTTTCATTATACAATGATTTGAATGTATAACAACATATTACACATTCGTAAGTTAACTAGAATGGCACAGTTTCATATTATATATCGGCTATAATGTATGCTAACATCTTATACAAAAAGGAAGCAAATGTAATATTGAAAATTTAGAACAAACACTTCTTCAAAACCTCAAAGAACATTATACACTGACAGGCATGTCTAATAAAACATTATACATTCGTATATTTTTCAGGAACAGTAACAAACAAACCAACTTTAGAACAAGCACTTCTTCAAAATATCAAAGAGCAAATTACCATAGAATATAAGCTCAGCAAATAGAATTTATCATGAACATCAAAGTTAGGCTCATCAACATCAATCTCCTCATCAATATAATCATCATCCACTACAGAATCCAACTCAATCTGATTTTATGGGGCAACTACATCCACTTCCACTTTCTTTAGCGGAGCAGGGAAGAAATCAAGATCGCCACAGAACCCCATTTCCTCAAACATCCTCATCTTGAAAGAAAGTCAATCACACCAAAAAAAGAAGAAGGACTAAGCAGTTAATATACAAAATTCACAGATTATTCTGTCTTCTTCTAATATTCAGAGCATAATTTATTGAAATTTATCCAATTACATGAGCCTGCAAATAGATAAACAAGTAAATCTAACTAAACATTTCCAGAACTGAAATAACACAAAATAATAAAAAAGTGGAGTTCAATCAAATCTGCAAGAACACACCAATCATCAAAAAAGATCCAAGAATTTGGCATACTTTTCTAGATCTAAAATATCAAATTAATGTAACTTACCTAACTATATGACTAATTTAACAAAAGAGAAAAAAAATAAAAACCATATTCAGCAAAATCAGGAACAGAAAAAACACATAAAAATCCAATCTTGAAGCAAAAGCTCAAATATTTACATCAAATTTAAAGATCAAACACAATTATTTTAATAACAGAATAAACCCCATATAAAAAAACAACACCAAATCCCAGTAAAAATCTCAACTTTACCGCAGAAAAATAAATATTTTCAAGAAATAACTGTACAGAGGAGGAAGAAGAATACCTCAAAAATATTATACTACTTTTTTTTTTCCAAAATCAGTGTAATAATTAAAAGAGAAAAAAGTTAAAAGGGATTTATGTGGGAGCATATGGGGGAGTTAATTATAGAAGAGATATTGAGATTGTGAGAACTATAATGTTTAAGAGATAGAAAGTTGAAAGTAAAGGAATTTATGTAAATAATTTGGGATATGTGTAAATATTTTAGCAAGTTGATATATAATGTAATTAGGTAATTTTAGTTAGTGTATATATGTAAATTTTAGTACCATTAAACGGGTGTCAATTTTCATACAGATACTACTTCAAAAGAATGTATCCTAGTATGCTCAATTAATTAAATTAGTTAAAGATTTATGTAACGTAAAAAATTTAGTCTTAAATTTTAGGTACATAATAAAAATAAGGAATGGTTGAATAACCAAATTTATTAAATTTTAAATTTTAAAAACTCAAAAAAAAGTAAAAAGACAAGTTTGTCTAAAGCTGGGTCTTTTAATAAAGAGCAAAAAGTTCAAATCACTTTTCTAAAGGTCTTAACATGGATTGTGTAGCTTAACTGTTATAATAATACCCATGGGCTATATGGGCCTCAACTATCACCCCTTGGTCGAACCCTAATGCGTGTAGCCGCATGAACCGGAGAATAATCATAACATATATGCACAAGGGACTCAAACCTCCTAGTCATATATCAAGGGTGACATGAACACCTGATCATGTAATAAGGGAGACTAAAACCACCCGATCATTTAGACCCCCACGTTGGCAAAATGCGATTTTTGGTGTTGGTCCCGTAGGACCTACACCTTCATCGATTTTCTACACAAACTCCCATTAAGTCCAATTAAAATATTTATACACATTCTCAATAATTAAGCAAAGAGTCATTCGTTTAGGCTCATCATAGGTATCGTTATATCCATACACTTGCAAGCTTATCATCTTTCTATACTAAACCACTTAGACAACGAGGGCTCTAATTCATCAACCCGTAGGACTCCAACCCATTTAGCCATTTGGGATATTAACCCAACAGCCAACAGGACTCTAACCCATTTAGCCAAATGGGGCTCTAACACATCAACTAATAGGACTTCAAAATGTTTAGCCAATTGGGACTCAAACTCATTTAGTCAATTGGGATTCAAACCCATTTAGTCAATTAAGACTAAAACCCATTTATGTTTCAATAGGCCTTTTATACCATGCAATAGTTTAAGAATTCTTTAGGTGCATAATTTCATGTTCAAAACTAATTTCACAAGATTGGGTTGAGGTTATTACCAGTTCAATTGTCAATACTTACAAAATTGGAAGAAATCATAATCCCCTAGTTTATTCACCATGCCCATGCACCCCACAAGTTCAAAACCATCAATAAAACATGAACAAGTATGTATAAATCATGGGAGCATCATTTAAGAAAAAAATTATTCAAAACTCTTAACCCATGTTCCAAAACTAATATCAAAACCACATGAATGACACTTTAAGAACACATGCTTTAACAAAATAATACTTAGGGGAGAGTAACATGCCTGAGATGTCATGATTTATGGAGAAAAAGTAACCTTTGAAAGCTCTAGATGCCAATTTCTTGAAACCCTTGCTTGCTCTTACCTTAGGGATTTGAGAGAGTTTAAAAGAGTGTTTTGATTTGATATAAAATGAAAATAATGAACCAAAAGGTGTTTTATGGTTGTGGGTCTTAAATGGGTAAAGAGGGAAATATCCAAAGTGCCCTTTATTAAAAGCTAAAAAATTATCGCCAGTGACTACAGGTCACTATATGACTCGTAAGGACTCACTACGACTCGCCACCACGAGTCGTAGTCTGGATAGTATCTAAGGGACCCCTCTCTGGTGACCCTACGACTCATACCATACAACTCATTAAGAGACCCTACAACTCATAGGGTTTTATTCGTAACCAAGACAGAAGCATTTGGGTAACACACTGGTCACCCTATAATTGGTACATTGTGATTCGTATAGAGTCATTAGGACTCATGATCCCTAATCGTAGTCACAATACAAAATTCAGTCTAGCACAGTTTTCTGGCTATGATTGGGGTATTTAAGACCCGTATAGAGACCTTACGACTCATATAGTAACTCATAGGTTGGGCAGTAAGTTCAAAGATCAAGAAATTTTTAGAGACCAAAAATCTAGGGTGTTACATTCTCCCCTTAGAATTAATCCCCAAATTATGAGACAGGTCATCCATTAGCACAATTTAATATAGAACACAACCAAGCTTTCCTTAAATAAAGACATAAAACAAAGATATTAAGGTATACACATATCGTTAGTATGATACTGATGAGTGATGAATTTACCACTCATTTATATCCAAAATCTGCGTACACTACTACAATTTGAATATGTGAATGAGACAAATTTATGATTGAATGCACTAATTTCCATATTTTGTAGGCTTACAGGTGGTGAGAAAGAAGATGTTGATTTGAGCTGAAAAGAATCAAAAAGAGAAGAGAAGTCCAGCTAGATGATCTCAAGCAGAATTTGGTCTCAGTTACTGCAATCGCAGTCAGTCAAGATTGGACAGAGGACTCTGACCATGAGGATCTGCCGCAGTTATCACAATCACAGACAAGTTGCAGCGATCGCAGCTAGGAGGTTTTATGCAAGGGGCAATTATGTCTTTTTTTCCAGCTGATCCCAAATCCTTTAAAAGGCTCAAACCCTTTCTCATATTGGAATTCTATACTTTTGGGAACAACTAAATTTGAAGTTTACAAACCCTAATTTGGGCAAGAATTGTATTTGAATTTTCAATTAGATTTTGGTGAAATTGAAGTGTAAATTGAAGAATCTTTTCCTTATACATTATCATGGATGTTTTGAATTAACCTTATGGTATATTTATTTTTCTTTACTTCATGAGTAGATAAATATTCCTTGCCTTGGGATTCTGTTGAACTAAGGTGAAATTGTGTGTGGGTTTTGATATATTTATGTAAATTCTAGTTTGTTGATGATGGGTTTCACTTGCTTGTTCTAATTAGTTGAGGTTTGTGGGTGAAAACCCCAAACACCCAAAATGGGTTTGTCGGTAAAAATCCCAAATTCTTGAAAGCTCACATCATCCTTGAAAGAGGGATGTGGGTGAAATTTTAGAACCCATGTCATCCTTGAAAGAGGGATATGGGTACCAAAGCAATAGTGGACAATAATGAACGTAATTTGATATCTTTCACCATTTTAGAAATAAGGGTAAGTAGAGAGTTAGATATGTCTTAGGCATCTTCCTAGAAATAGGGATGCCTAGTTGAGGTGTTAGGTGGTTGAAACTAACACACTTTTTAGGTACTCAAAAGGATCAACGAGTGATATTCTTAAGGATTTATTAACAAACTAGCCTCAAGAACTTTTGACCTAGCCTACCCCATTGTTAATAACTAATATCTGCACCAAATCATCATATTCCCATGCATAACTTTCCCTTAGGTACACATAATCCCAAGATCCTTCTCATAGTATTTTTAATCACAAGTGTTGCCCTTAGTTTGTTGATTCGATTAAAAGTTGATTAATCCTTGTTTCAAACCAACCCCCTATTTTAAATCATGTATTTTACTTTGTTTACATTACGGGTATCTTTTTAGTAACTATTAACACCCATAGGACTAGAAATCTAATTTCACTCCACGTGGATTCGACTACAACATAAGTTGAGCTATTGACAACTACCATCCTCTACCAATTTGAACGGTATAGATGAGTGTTATTAAAATGGCGCCTTGCCGGAGAGTGAAATTTAACTTTCACTTGTACAGTGTTGATTTTTACTTAGGATATACCTGTGGTGGTATTTATTTATTTTGGTTGTTGTTTTTGTTTTCTTTTTAGGTGATTCTCTTAGCGTTCACGAAACTATGTGTGACAATGCAAGTATTACCAAGTCATTCGATGGTCCTCTTGATGACGAGGAGTAACTCAATAACGTTAGATGTTCAAGTGCCATCCATATCCCACCTACTCATGGGAATAGTATCTTTCATGTCATGAACATCATGTTGCATGTGCTACAAATGAAGGGACTTTTTGGGGGACAAATCTATGAGGACCCCAACTTGCATTTGAAGAACTTCGTAGAAGTGTTTGCACTCTTTGATATTGCACACATAACCCAATAGTCTCTCTGATTACACCTTTTTCTATTATCTTTAATGGGAGATGTGGTATTGTGGCTTCGATCCCTTCTGGCCAAATCAATTACTTTATGGGATGAACTTACCGTTTTCTTCCTCGACCAGTATTTCCCACCATACAAAATACTATAATTACGTGATAAAATCATTAAATTTTGGTAATTGAATGGTGAACCCTTGTACGAGGTGTGGGATAGATTCAACAGAAAACTCATGCTTGAGGTCCCAAATAAGAAGCTTCTCCAAATATTCTATTGGGCTCTTGATACGCTCAACAAAACCATGGTAGACAATGTGGCATGGGGCTCTTTTGTAAAGTTGAATTATCAAGCGGCTACAAACTTGATTGAGGAAGTGACTAAGCAAATCTAGGGGTGGTATGCCCGTGTTGTTGAGGTACCAAAAGGTTCCCTTACTAACTCTTTTATTGATAATGAGCAAAAGAAGAGAGAGGAAGAAAGGAAGGAAAACATGGCAAAAATGATGATACAGTTGGAGCTTTTAACTAAGCATGTGATGGGTGTACCCACAAAAGAGGTGAATGTTGAGGCATCAAAGGCCTATGATGATGAAGACGCCAAGAATCTTGATGAAGAGATTTGGTATTTGGCTAACTATTTGGGGGGTTTCGGCCCTGCCTATCAAAGGCAAGGTGGAAATCAAGGTTGGATGGATCATAATCATGACCGTGATTGGAGAGACAAAGATCGAGAGTATGATCGTTATGTTACTCCTTATGAATGGGCAAATAACAAAGATGCAAATCCCGTTGACCCCAACAAATACAAAACCAAAGATGTCTTAGAAAGAATCTTGATGAAAGTTGAGGGAATGGACAGGATGCTCCGTGAATGGAAAATAACTTATTGCAAATGAACCAAACGGTTGTGTCTCACTTCATTTCTATTAAGCAATTGGAACCACAAATAGATCAAATCTTCTCTCAACTAAATGGTAGACCAAAAGGGGGCCTTCGTAGTGACACTATTATGAATCCAAAAAATTGATGCTCAAGTTTTAGCAATAGTCACTACGAGTGGCAAGACTCTCGAAGATCATTAAAAGAAAGTTAAAGGAGAAAGTGTGATTTCAAAAGATCCCAACATGAGCACATGAATGTGAAGAAAAAGGTTGTAGTTGAGCCAAGAAAAGAAACCCCTAAATCTCAAGAAGAAGGGGAAGAAAAAGAATCGATGGAAATTGATGAAGAGGTGGTAGAGAATGATAATCTACAAAGGGATGGATTGCCCAGCATTCAAATCCCTCCTCTTTTTCCACAAATTCTTAAGAAGAAAAAGGAGGGTGATAAGCTCAAGAATTAATGGCTGAACTTAGCAACCTCTCTATAAATAACCCATTGCTTGACGTGATCCAAGAAATTCCATGCTATGGTAAGCTTATGAAGAAATCAATGTCACAGAAAAATCTTGTTGAAGGTGATACCATTGAAGTCACCCATGGGTATAGTAGTGCAATAGTGGTAAAAAAGGAAGACCCCTAGGCCTTTACAATTGCATGCACCATCGTGACACATAAATCTGAAAAAGCTTTATATGACCTTGGGGCGAGTATTAATCTCATAACCTTTGCAATATATCGGAGGCTTGGCTTGAGTAACCCTACTCCAGCATTGATGCGACTTTTGATGGTGGACTGGTCTATTAAGATATTGGTTGGAGTTTTGTTCGACGTATTGGTGAAAGTAGATAACATATTTCTTCCTATAGATTTTGTGGTGATTGATTATGAGATGGACCAAGAGGTGCCTATTATCCTTGGTCGACCTTTCCTTACTATCGGAAGATCCCTTGTTGATTTGGAGCTTAGGGAAATGAATTTTAGAGTTCATGAGGGTTAAGTGTCCTTCCAGGTATGTACAACGAAGAAACAAACCATGGAGCTTCAAGTGTTATCGGTTATAGACGTTGAAAATGAGAAAGTAAATGATGGGTCCCTCAAGAATCTAACTTGAAATAGTTGAAGGATGTCGTGCCACGATGACAACTAAGGCACTATGTGGGAGGCAACCAACAAATAACACGAAAGTGGCTCATTTTTATTTTTTTAAATTTTGTAGGGTAAATTTTAATTTTTTTTCATTTGATTAATCCATGCATTTGCGGCACTATGGAGTTTGTTGAATGAGTTTGAGAAGGGGAAAGTTTGAAAATTTTGCATGTTGGACTGAACAGGGGAAAGTATGCCAAAATTGAGTAATAATCTAAATAGGGGAAAACAGAGGTACAGAAATACTCTTAGTTACCGTGATCGTTGGCCTCGTGTTGCGATTGTGGTCACTCGTGTGTTCATGATCGTAGACCTTGGACCACGATTGCGGTCAAACCAGTTTAAAACACTATTAGACTCTCATTTCCCCTACACTCCCTTCTCAACTTTTCTCTTAATTTGTACCCACTCCTAGGTAAATTTCAAGAATTCAAAAGCATTTGAGAATCCCTTTTGTATTATTTCCTCTGATAAGTGTCGTGAATCCATGCCTTAATTATTGGAAATAGGCCATAGAATGCATGTTATAGGGAAGGACTAGAATTATGATTTTTATGGTTAAATACTTGTTCAATCATACTTGTGTAGTGATTATCTGCTACAAATGGTGTGCACACATGTGGGGAAGTCTTGAGTTGCTAAATTGTGTTTGAAATTGAGTAAAATGTGGGTGCATACCAAGTGCTCAATCAAATTCCTAAACGAGTTCATAGCTAGTTGTTTTCATATTCTAAGGGCATGATCGAGTGCTTAGGAAGCTTGTTTAATGATTTAAGTATTGATTATTATTTTGGAACATGTTTTGGCGTAAAGGGAGAAGAAGAGGGATAAATTATTTTGCAAGTATGGAAGGGGTAAAGGGACTTTAAAAGGTCCTAAAACCCTTAGATAGACTTTTTTCCTTCCAAGTGAAGAGTGATGATAAGGCCCCAGTAGAGTGATCTGATCACGAGGATGTAAATGATAATGCAGAGACCGAGGGCCAGAGCAGCTCTTGATGTAGTTTCAGGGAATACCGTTATCTCTCTTTATGCTTTATTATTTATATAGTGAGGACACTGCAAGCTTTTTAGTTGGGGGTGATGACTTTGAAAGAGTTGAATTTAGGCCATGGTAGTGTAAGTTGATGCCTGTGATCTAAGCAATAAAGAAAAAAAGTGAAAAAAGAAAGGTATGATGAAAAGAAAAATAAGGCGTAGGTTGCAAAAGAGATAAGCAAATGAAAGATTCATCCAAAATGCTGGGAAAATCAAGGTAGCTAAAATAGGCATATGTAAAGTGTGGAATAAAAAGAAGTGGTCCATGGTCAAAAAGTTGGAAGGATGAAATAGTGTGATGTAGATGTTCAAAGAGGGTGCAGCCACTTTGTCCTAAATGATATATTATCCTTCTCTAAACCTACGTTACAAGCTCAAAAATTCCCTCAAGATCTTCAACCAAGTGTATTAATTATAGTGGTGAGTGAAAATAAGGGCAAGCCTATGGTATGGTATTTGTTAGCTTTGTGAGTCTTAGTGTGAGAGAGAGTTTCACACTTGAATGCTTTGTTGTATATTTGATAATTTGGTGTATTTTTTATTTTCCTTGTTGTGAGGAGGCATGTGAACAACTTGAGGTGCGTAACATTGTCATATTCCAAATAATAAGGCAAAAGTAGTATAGTGGAGTTGAGGTCAATAGAGAGTCACTTTTATGTCAGTGTTGCTCTTTACAGTCTTTTTCATCTTTAAGTTTTTATTTCATGATGAGGGTGTCATGAGAATAAATTTTCCCATGTTTGAAGAGCCACTTGTGGTAGCAATCAAGTTTGAGGTCATTGTGATCATTGGGTTGTATAATTAGGCTTAAATTTCCATTGTCTCATTGAGTAAGAGGTAGTGTTGCTTGAGGACAAGCAAAGGCTTATGTTGAGGGTGTTGATGAGTGGTGAAAGTGGTGAATTTACTATTCATTTACATGCAAAATTTTTGCAAACTACTACGATTTGAACATGTGAATGAGACAAATTTGTGATTGAATACACTAATTTCCATATTTTGCAAGCTTACATATGATGAGAAAGAAAGATGTGGATTTGAGTTGAAAAGGATCAAAAAAAGAACACATGAGCAACTAGAAGACCTAGAGTAGAATTTGGTCTCAGTTACAATGATTTCAGTCTGAAAACCAAGATCGCGGTTAGTCAAGATTTTAGAGGACTGCGACAGCAAGGATCTAACTGCGATTGTGGACTAGCTGCAGCGATCGCGGCTAGGTGGGTTTATGCCTAGGGAAAATTCTATCTTTTTACCCAGCCGACCCCAAATCTTTTAAAAGGCTCAAATCCTTTCTAATTTTGGAATTCTAGACTTTTAAGAATAATGGAATTTAAAGTTTACAAACCCTAATTTAGACAACAAGTGTTTTTGAATTTTCAATTGAATTTTGGTGAAATTGAGGTGTAAATTGAAGAATCTTTTCATTCTCCATTATCATGGATGTTTTGAATGAACTTTATGGTATATTTTTTCTCTTTACTTCATGAGTAGCTAAACTTTCCCTGTTTTGGGATTATGTTGAACTAAGGTGCAATTGTGTGTGGGTTGTGATGTATTTATGTAAATTCTAGCTTGTTGATGATGGGTTTCACTATTGCTTGTTCTAATTAGTTGGGGTTTGTAGGTGAAAACCCCAAACACCCAAAATAGGTTTGTGCGTGAAAAAAACAAATTCTTAAAAGCTCACATCATCCTTGAAAGAGGGATGTGGGTGAACTTTTGGAACCCATATCATCCTTGATTAAAAGCTAGTGGGTAAAGAGGGAAATGTCCAAAGTTCCCTTCATTAAAAGCTAAAAAATTACCGCCAATGACTACAGGTTACTATACAACTCGTAAGGACTCACTACGACTTGCCACCATGAGTCGTAGTCTGGACAGTAGCTAAGGGACCCTATCTGGTGACCTATGACTCATATCACACAACTCGTTAAAAGACCCTATGACTCATAGGGTCTTAGTCGTAACTAAGGCAGAAGTATTTAGGTTAGACACAGGTTACCCTATGATTGGTACATTGCGACTCATATGGAGTCATTACGACTGGTGACCCTTAGTCGTAGTCACAACAGAAACTTTAGGCTATCACACTGGTCTAGCTACGATTGGGGTCTTTAAGACCCGTATAGAAACCTTACAACTCGTATAGTGAGTCATAGGTTAGGTAGTAAGCTAAAAGGTCAAGAAACTTTTAGGGACCAAAAATCTGAGGTTTTACAAGTAGGTTGTCCATAGGGAGCTTATCTCATGTGGATAAGGAGAAGCTGGTATTGGTTAAGGATTTTCACTAGTTGGATAACTTAGGAGTTCTTCTTTTGGACTCCGAAGAGGGAGAAGTAATTGTTCAAAAGGTGATTAAATCATCTCTTGGTGAGAAAGTGAAGGAAAAGCAAACTTTGGATCCTATTCTGATACAGCTTAAGGATGATGTGGGTCAGCAAAAGGTCATGGCATTCGAGATTAGGGGAGAGTGTATCTTGAGGTATTAAGTTAGGTTGTATTCCTGATGTTGAGGGGTTGCAGGAAAGGAGTTTAGCTAAGGCTCATATGTCACAACCCAAGGCTACTCCCTAGTCGCGACAATGGTGCTTATGGTCATAAGTGACCATAAGCTAACCCATGGCCTGGTACCTATTGAGAGCACTGAATAATATACTGATAATAAATATGTATAGAAACAACTGAATAAATCCATAAGGTTCAAATACTTAAAATACAATTTAAATCATAAGTTTGAATATCTGATGACATATTGAAAAGAATGATCAAATAAATAATAAACTGACTAACTGTCTGAATGACTAAAAACATCTAAAAGCATCTAAACTGACTGAGAATTTGATGGGACAGGCCCCAACTAACTCCAAACTAAACTAACTAAAAACAAATTCGGAAATACTGAAATAACATAATAGGTCCTCGACATATGAGGACTTATCACAACTGTTGCTGCTGATAAGCTGAACTATCTAAGCACTGTCAGGAAACCAAGCATCTGAATTGATGATATAAGACATCATAGCGCGAAGATAAGTATGCTATCAGTACTTTGAATATACTAGTATATGATATGAGGTTAGGCTGAAATGTATAGGTTCATGCGCATGAAATAATGACTGACTAAATAGCATGAGATAAATGATGCATAAATACGTAAAAGATGTAAAATCTAAAAATTCATGACTAAGCATATAACATGATACTAAAATAGTCTGTAAACAGAAATACTAAACTAAGACTATGGGAGGTATCATCTAATCGACATACCCCAATCTGAGCTAATTGGGATCCAATATGTAACCCTAGTTGGAAGGGTGTCAGTACTATGCCACGAATACTAATGCTGGCTGTGTAGATCCCCTAAACTAATGTCCTGATGGACTAATGAGTCACCCTCATCTGGTAGGTTCTCTAATGAGATATTTATTACCCTCAATAGGTAGGTAAACACTTTATCAACCCTCAACTGGCAGGTTGATATCTTTAACCTACACTGGCTACATAGTTCTGGAACTCAAGGACTACTACTAAAGGTTACACCTTCTAATAGAAGGTGAGTCTCCACCCTGGGTTTACTCGGTGCTAAATCCTACTCCCAACTGAAGACACTGATTACTAGGTTGAACAAGATTAATTCAGCAAATAACTGATCATGATACTAACCGGATGATAATGCTCATGGTTAATCTGAAACTATTCTGAAGATATTAAAATTATGTAAACAGCTAAGGATCAGGTGTCCATAACCCTCCAAAATGGAATGAAAATAACAATAAGGACATATGAAGCTTTAAAAACCATAATAAAAGATCATTGCTCAAAACCCAACATTTAGAAATTTCATCAATCACATGGAAGTTATGAATTTAAGTATGGGAAAGGGTAAAACATGTGATTGAAAATATAGTTACAATACTAACACCATGAATTAGGGATTCAACATGAGGATTTTAATACTCAAATCATATAATGTCTCATTCCATCGAAAAACACTTGTAACATAATTTGCAATCAAAATCAATAACAACTTCAAGGAGACAATTTATCCTAAACATGTAAAACTCATAATTTGATATCAAAAGGGGATTGTTGGACTCCATGGGTGAAAAGGTTCCATGGTTGGACATTACACATACCTTAAATCCTTAAGCTTGAAAGAGAAGCACAATATTGATGTTTTTCTTGAAAGTTTTTGGATTTGGGAACTTGATTTCTTGATTTTCTTGAAGAGAAAAAAATGAAATTAATGAACTAGGGAGATGATTAGGGTTTATTTATTAGAGGAAAATTTGGAAAAAATGGTCATTTAATGCCCTAACCGATATTTTAATTCGTGTTTTTATGAATTAGATTGAGGAAAAAGACTCAATTTCCCCTCAAAGAGTTAAATTTACAATCGGAACATGTATTAAACTCCACCATGATACGATAAAGGGCTCATCGCTATACCCACTATGATACGCCACTATCGTGGTAAGGTTCTGGAATTAAAATCCAAACACAACCAAATCTTGGTTTGAAAAAATCCAAAACTTCCTCGAGACATGCTCCTTACACCCATGAATATAAATTAACTCACAAACTAATATCTCAGGGTCGGGAAGACTCATTTAAAAATTCTCAAAGTTAGGAGGCCAAAAATAAAACTAAGTCCCCAATACTTAGTGAAATTTTAAGATTTTAAGTCTCTTATTCATGCAACTAGGAGTTGAACTAAGATAAGAAAAGTATGGGGTATTAGATCATAAGTCTAGGTATGCAATTCAACTGGGTTCAACAAAAATGTACCATGACTTGAAGGAAATCTATTGGTAGAGCAATATGAAGAGGGATGTAGCACTTGAGGCCCTATGGAATGTCTCAAGAGATAAAGTTGCCTATGTGGAAGGAGATGATCAATATGGATAACATTATAGGTATTTCATATCTCGCAATCAGTTTTCATTGTAGATAGGATTACTAAGTCTTCTCACTTTTTGCCTGTGAGGACTAACTACTTTGGAGAGAATTGTGCAAAGTTGTTTATTAAGGAGATTGTCAGGTTGTGTGGAGTGCCGATTTCCATCATTTTAGATCGAGATACACAATTTTCTTATAATTTTATGAATTAATTTTAGAAAGGTTTGGGGACAGTGGTAAACCTTAGCACCGCTTTTCATTCTCAAAAAGATGGACAAGTAGAGCGGATTATTGACACTTTGAAAGATATGTTAAGGGCCTGTATGATTGATTTTGAAGGTTTTTGGGTTGATCACTTTTCTCTTATTGTGTTTGCATATAATCATAGTTATCATTCGAGCATTCAGATGGCTTTTTTAGGCATTTTATGGTAGGAGGTGTAGGCCTCCTATTAGGTAATTTTGAGACTGGTGAGACTAGACTATTTAGTCCTGAATTGGTTCATCAAGCCATGGATAAGGTGAAAGTGATTAGAGAAAGACTTAAGACTTCTCAAAGTCACCAAAAATCTTATACGGATGTGAGTCACAGAGAATTAGAGTTTGAATTAAATGATTGGGTATTCTTGAAGGTGCCTCCTATGAAATAAGTGATGGTATTTGGGAACAAGGGGAAGATCACTTCCCATTATATTGGTCTATATCAGCTTTTAAGGATAATTAAGCACGTTGCTTATGAATTAGAGTTGCCTGGAAGTTTGAGTTTTATTCACCCCATTCTCTATATGTCCATGTTGAAGAAGTGTTTGGGTGATCCTTTCATAATAGTGCCTATTTAGGATGATGGTTTTATAGATTCCTTGTCTTATGAGGAAGTATTGTTTAAGATATTGGAAAGGCAAGTTCATAGATTGAGGCCCAATGATGTAGCTTCGATGAAGTTCCTTTAGAGAAACCAAAAGATAGAAAAGGCTACATAGAAAGTTAGGAAAGATATAATGGCTAAATATTCATTCTTGTTCCCCGGGATGGATAAAAGTGCTTAAGGTATAAGTTTCATTTTTCACTTGTCATTTTCTAAGTTTGTCATTTGATTTGGGTGTGTTCTTGCTATTCCCACGCTAATAATGTCCTAAGTCATCATTCGGGGTTAAATGATCCTAAAGGAGGGATAATGTAAGACCCTTACAAATTTTGATCAATTTATTTTTAACCTTCCCATATTTGTAATGTCTATTTTTTATTTGAACTGTGTTTATGAATGTTAAAAGGGTAATTTGGCAAAGTTTTGGATTTTTTAAAGGGTTCGGGGCTTTTGGATCTCCAAGGCAGTGTGTCTTCTCATTATCATTGTGTTACAGAGGTTACCCTCTATAATATTAGTGTGGCACAGAGGATAACCTTTGCAATAAGGTCGTGCCACACCAAGGTATAAAACTTGTGCAGCCTTGTTTTTATCACTTAAGGGTGAGGGGATTTTGGTCTTTTCACCTTTTTCATGATTTATAAATATAAAAGGGACTCTTTTTCTTCAGTTTTCAAAGATCAAACACTACTTTATTCATCTTTAACTCTCCAACCAAGAAATCTTAAGGGTTTCACCATGCATTCATCATTCGGGCTCTAAACTCTGAATTGACTTTGAATTCTTGTGCGTTTCAGGCATGTTTCTCTTTAACTAAACTTTAATTTTACATTATGGCATTGATTTGATGGATTTTCATGTGATTTAAACTGTGAGTTTTGAAATTGGGTTGAGGGATTTTGGTTGTTATTGATTTAATATTTTTGGCACTAAATTAGTACATTATTTAAATAGGTGGAATGGGAAACATGGGTTTCCCATAATTGGATGAATCTTGGTTTGGATTTGCATGAATCTCAATCCACTTAATGAATTTAATTGAAAGTATGGAAAATTGTATGGTTTAATTGGGTTTTGAACTCAATGCACTAAATTAATAGATAAGTGGTTATTTAAATGGATGTGAACGACCTAAGTGGCCATGGCTTGGATTTTAAAAGAACTTGGAAGTTAATGTGGTTGTGTGAATTAATTTTGCTTGTGTGATGTAGCTTGTAAGCATATTAGTATTATGATATCAAGTATTTAATACCTTAATGAATAACTCTCAGGTTAATGGTTGGAATTATGTGCTAAATAGTTTTAATTTGGGTTTAAAAGGGGTCGTGTAGCTCGTCGTGAAGGTGGACGCCTCGGGGGATCTTTATGACCATGTGCAAGTTCACACTTTATATATATATATATATGGAATGGTTGGTGCCTCGGTAGCTTTGGCCCTTTCTTGGATTTTCTTGGTTTGGGTAGCTACCATGCACTGGGACCCTTTTAGTAGAGGGAGCTAAACCCATATAGACCATGGATTCTCTTAGGATGGATAGAGCTACACAGTCCAGGAGAATGGTTTTAAAACTGGCACATTTATGACCTTTTTCCTATCCTGACATCTTATATATATGTATGTGTGTGTGTGTATATATATATATATATATATATGAATGTGTACATACAGTTTTGACTGATTTTGGACATGGCATTATGTTATTACTTTTCTTGAGTTACATGTCAGTGCTTATCCCACTGACCGTCATAGGATGCTACATCCTTTTATGATGTAGGGTTCAAAGACACTTTTGTTGCCCCTGTGTAGCGTTAGGTGGTTGAGCACATCGTTGGTCGTTGTGAATTGGTAAGCTTCTATCCTTCAGAAGGCCCTATCATTTTATTATTCCTTCATTATTGGTTCAGTACTTTTGGATTATGTTTGGTCATAGTCGGGGGCATGTCCCAACTTAGATGTTATTCTGGTTTAGAGGCTTTCGTGGATAGATATGGGATAATTGTAGTTTAACTCTTAGCCTTTCATTGAGTATTTATTCATCTTTTTATTATTTTTACTGTGCTCTTGAGGTTGGGTTAAGGGGGTGCTAGCTGGTCCATGGTGACTTGAGATACCCGTTACGGTCAGTCCCTGGTTCGAATCATGACAATGAACCTTAGCATAGCTTTCCACCCTCAAATGGATGGACAAGTGGAACCAACTATTCAAACTTTGGAGGATATGCTAAGGACCTGTGTGATTGATTTTATAGGGAGTTGGGTGTATCATTTACCTCTAATAAAGTTTTCGTATAATAATAGTTATCATTCTAGCATTCAAATGGCCTCTTTCGAGGCTCTTTATGGTAGAAGGTGCAGGTCTCATGTTGAGTCATTTGAGGTAATGAGACTAGGTTGTTTGCTCCTAAGTTAGTTCTCCAAGACATAAAGAAGATAAAAGTGATTAGAGTAAGACTTAAGACTGCTTAGAGTCTCCAAAAGTCTTATACAAATGTGAGGCAAAGAGAATTGGAGTTTGGAGAAAGTATTTGGGTATTCTTGAAGGTATCTCCTATGAAAAGATTCATGAGGTTTGGGAAAAAGGGGAAGCTCATTCCCCATTACATTAGTTTGTATCAAGTTATAATAAAAATTAGGAATATCACGTACGAGCTAGATTTACATACAAATTTAGCTTCGATTCATCCTTTTTTTCATGTGTCCATGTTGAAAAGGTGTGTGGGTGATCCTTCCTTGATAATGCCTGTTGAGGATGTTGGTGTTATGGATTTTCTGTCTTATGATGAATTCCCAATTAAAATATCAGATAGACAAGTTCGGAGATTGAGGACTAAGGATGTAGAAGAAGCTACATGTAATGCCCCAAATCTGGTACCCTAACGCTACACGGTGCTCATGACCCCGAAAGACCACAAGCTAAAATATGACTGATATCTGTACCTGTACACTGTATATTATACTGCATATATATATATACACTGTAAAAAAATATGGAATAAAAGTTGTAAGGCTGTAAGTTTCAAATTGAATAGGTGATAAAACATAACATAAATGTGGAGTATCAAATACCCAAAATAACTAAAATACTGTCTGAACATACTGTAGTTTGAAAGCCTCTAAATCATCTGAATACTATGGAGTTGATGGGACATGTCCCCAACGAACTCCGACTACTGAATTAACTAAGCACTGAAATAATGAAATAACAAATTATATCATCCTCGAAGAATGAGGACTCACTGTTGACTGAGTGTTGATATCTAGAATTTACTGATGCTCTGGAGCTCGTGCCTCTGAACCTATTGTATAAGACACCATAGCGTAAATACTTCAGTACTTTGAATGTACTGGTATGCAAGTGAGGTAGGCTGAATATAAAAGGTTTTATATGCATGAACAACACTAACTGATTGAATGATATGAATGTGAGAATACATGCATGAATATGTAACTATAACTGAGAACGTGATACGACTGAATACTAAGTTCTGACTACTGAGTCTACTGATAACAGGGATTTACTAATACCTGAGTTTATAATTACTGGAATACAGATTAATTGTATTATTGGTAAGTTGACAACTGAGTTTACTAATGTGGATAATATGAACATTTGTTTCTGATAGTTTTGATTATGAAGAACTAATTTGATTGACTGTATTTAACAGTCCCAAGTCTGAATACTGATAACATGAGTTTCGTATAACTAGTATACTGATAATAAGCGACTGTATCTGACAGTCTAAGTTCTGATGGAACTAGCTGAGTTTCATACTGTACTGAGTGACTGTATTTGATAGTTCTAAAATCTGTAAAAATATCTAAGTTCTATTATTGATACATAGACTGAGACTTAAACTGAGACTGTGGGAGGTAATCATCTAACCGACATGTCCTAAAATTGAACTGGAGGGGTCCAACCTATAACCATATCTGGAAGGGTGTCAATATCATGTCACGGGTAAAGACAAGCTGTGAGGTAACCCTCTCTGATAGGAAGCTCTTCTGTCAATCCTCCTGTAGTAATAACCCCAAACGAGATGTATTATTAGCCCTACGTATAGAGGTGCATCTCAACCAATGTTGGCTATGTAGTTCTGGAATGCAAGGATTGTTTCTAAGGAGCACACCCTCCACTAAATAACAGGTGAGTCCCCATCCTTGGGTTTACTTGGTGTTGAATCCTACTCCCAATTAAATAAACACTGAACTGATTAACTAAACTGAACTGATAATAATGGTATTATTTAGCAAAACTAAACTGAGTTCACTGAGTTTCGTTGACTGGCAGAATGCTATTGAGACATGATGACTGCCTGAGATCACTGAGATTTTTTAGATTACAAAGATTACTGAATGGGACTGGACTGATACTGAGTTTACTGAGTTTTCCTGAGTCACATGACTCACTGAATTCTACTAATCATGATTTGACTGAGAGTATCATGAAAACATGACATAGCTCTAGGAACACAGCTAAATTATCGGGTACAAGTACCCCCAGGACTCAATAGAATGAAACTGACAAGGCTTGACATTTTTGATCACATGACAATATCAACAATTCATAATTTCATAGTTGGGAATTTCATGAAGTACATAATTATCATAACGTTGTACATGGATATTAATGCGTATAAACATGGCATAATTTCATGCTTCAAATCTTATGAACATCCTACCAAGCAATCATAATGCATAGGTTTAGCATGGTAATCATCTTAATCAAATAGGTATAGCATAACGTAAGAGACATGATATAATCTTGACATATGAAAACTAGGTACTTGATCATTATTTATTCATTGGGGCATATTTTCAAATACCTTGCATGCATACATAGACCATAGGTATGATCATCAATTTAATTCCATATGGCTCCACAATTTAACTCAATTGCATGAATTTTAATCCTATACTAACATAGTTTCATGAAAACATGATAAAGATACAATATTGGCAATCGTACAACAATAACAATATAGCATAATCAATTCAAAACAAGAACATCATGACATATAGTTTAAAATAGGGTTCTTGAGCTTCATGAACGAAAGGAGTCCATGAATCAACACTGTGCATACCTTAGTTCTTGATTCTACAAAGATTGACGGAGAGATTCTTGAATTTGAGTCTTGAATTTGAATTTCCAATTAAAAACCCTAGCTTGTTCTTGAGAGAAACTTGAGAGAAACAATATTTTTTGGGTGAAATAAGGCTAAATAATATGTTATTGGGTTTATATAGGGGTGGAAAATTGACCCTTTTAACCATTGTATGCGTATTTAAATTTTGTGAAAATTTCCAGATTTGGACCCATGGCACGACACGGCGCTATCGAGCTGTGTCTCTGGAAAGTGACAAATGGGAAATTACATAGTGGCGCGATGTAGAGCTATTGTGTTGACACTTTATTTGCAACCTGGAAGTTTGGTGTGATGCGCCACTATCATGAAGAAACACTAAAAATAGACAATAGCCATTTAAGTTGTCTCCGTGATGCACTGATGGCTCAAGTGATACACTATCTCACTAAAAAGGCTCTAACTCTTCGCCCGGGTGTCGGATTTGGGCGTATTTGGTATTGATAGAAATCTTATTCAATTTCTCACATGATAAAAAGTGAAAATCTTGAAAATAACATAGGTATAAAAGTAGATTCATCTTTGAAACTATTCTTTAACATTTCTTGGATGATTTTAAGCTAGGTAGAAGTACGGGGTATTATAATATCTCCTCCTTGAGAACATTCGTCCTCAAATGAGACTGATTTAGATGGGAGAAATAATAAGCTAAAGTGCATACTAATCATGAACAACTGAAACATGACTACATGATTGACATTACTGAGTTCCATACTGAGCACGCATATCTGATGCATGATTTTTTTACTAAGCGGATGCATGAATGTATGACTGAGAGTACTGATAAGCTGATCACGTATATCTGGTGCATGAATATATGACTAAACTGACTCATGAACATGTGACTGAACATGTAAGGGTAAAAACATCAAGTTTGAAATAAAAACTGAGCATGGAATTGAATACCATATTTGTAACTGAAATGTAAACATAAAACTACATAAGCTTAAGAAAAGCTATTGCCTTGGGTTGAGTCTAATTTTAAATACTTAATATGCATGAGTGGAAACATGAGAACGTAACTGGGTCTGTAAAGTGATACATGAGCTGAATATTATAATTTAAACTGAGTACCTTGAGTACATGGCGTACAACCACGATTGGAGCTAGAGGGTCAACTTATGAGTACTTACTACTCCAAACTGGATTTGTTACGAGAAGAGAGCGGCATGTTTATGTCTTGAAATTTTGGGGGAATATAGCGTATCTCCCCCTTGGGACACTAGGTCCCTTAAGGAACACTGGCTGGGCTAAGCAGCTGAGGAAAATTGAGGTGATGCACAAGGCCCCTAAGAATTGAGTCATAACTAGTTATCTAAGATCCGAAACTAAGGCATGATACATGAACTAAGCTGATCTTGCATATATCTGATTGGTTCATCTTAGAATGGTTACATTCTTTCATGAGATTTTGGCTAGAGCGCATAGCTAGGGACATGGAAACTAAACTGTACGAATTTGTCTGTATAAGACAGCTATGTAAGAAAATCATAGCCTGACTGAGATTCGGTAAGATGAGTTGAAACCTATGAATATCATCTAAGATAAAGTAACTAAGCCTCATGCACTACAACTCAAACTACTAAAAGATTCACGTGGGTGCTGAGCACAAATGCATAACCGTACTGACTTATCCAATTAACTAAAGGACTGATAGTTGAATATTGAGTTTTGCAAGGCTGATCTGTACTTAATCTAAACAATTGAACCAAAATGGTAGAGTATCATGCATGGAAGGTAATGACTGACTGGATAACATGAGGCAACTAATCATGAATGAGCGAAAACTTTATTACCTTAAGAATGCTAGGCTAGGCATCTAATGTGATTGAGAATATTCTGTAAATTGAGGTATTGATAACTGTAACATTATCAAGCTATCCTGAAACTGGACTAAATTTTTGATCTGATTACTGGACTAGAACTGGGACTGAATGCTGATTACTGAAATTAAACACTGAAACTATAACTGAGTTCTGATAACTACTTGCGGACAATTGACATACGCCAGGGATATATTGAATTTGACACTTAACTAAGGCTTGAGGAATAGAATACCAAAATCATGGATTTATCAAGGGTTTTAAGCTGAGGGTGTACATGGAACTACTGAGTTTGGATGCTCACTAGAAGTGGAACATGAGTCATATGGGCCGAGCATACTGTAAAGCTTGACATAAGTACATGAGTCATGAGCTGCATGACCTGAGTTTGGAATATCTATGTTTCATAGGACATGATTCGTGACACTAAGTGAACCAAAATTCCTATACTAGGAACTTGGAACACACACTATTCTGTGAGAAGTATATAGTTATAAGTTGTATTCGTAAAACTAAAATGGGTAGTATACGTAAATATCATGATGACTATAGTACGAAACTTTTCACTAAGATAAGAATGGGTTGGGAGTCGTCTTCCCTTATTAATTATCTACACATATTGGAACTAGAACTAGAACTTACAGGATTGACTTTCTGACCCCAAAGTTTAACTGTTATGCAAGTTTTTAAAAGAAAAGAAACTCATGATTCTGAAGAAGCGTGAACATATAAATGAGAGATCCGTAACATACCAGGAACTACATTAGGAGGACTTTCCTGATCCTGCCGATACCAAAGTACATAGAGCTTGTTTGGGCGTTACCTACTGATAATACTGGAATTGGCACTCTGCTGATTCAGGCGATCGGACTGAGCTGAAGGGTGACCATGCTTACTTCTTGGATTAATTTTAGGATAATCTCGGACCTTGTGACCTAAATCACCATATCTGAAACACATGCCACTGCCAACTCTACACATACCCTTATGATGCTTACCACACTCTTTGCAAAGTAGATGAGTAAGAATATTACTTTCACTACCCTGGGCCTTAGAGCCTGATGCCCCATCCCTAAGATCATTTCTGAACTTTGGTAGTGGTGCACTAGCTATAGGGTGAACTGGGGCTGAACATTTTTGAAACAACTGAAAACGATTACCACCATGATTGAGCAAAACTATAACTACTTGTTTTGGCCCTCTTATTTTCTCTCTCCTTCTTCTTAAGTTTTTGCTCCTCAATCTGTTGAGCATGGACTATAAGCCTACATATGTCCATCTATACAACATCGCAGTTCTATACTCCTTAAGCACTCTACCTAATATCCTAGATGCAAACTTATTCATTCTGGATCTACTGTTTACTACGACATGGGGAGCATACCTAGCTAACTAAGTGAACTTAATGGAGTATTATTTTATGCTCATGCTACCTTGTCAGAGATTAATGAACTCTAACACTTTAGCCTCCTTCTTCTCTATGGGAAAGAACCTATCTAAGAAAGTCATAGCAAACTCTTCCCAATCTATGGAATCTGCATTTGTACCCCTGTCTACCTTCCACTGTTTGAACCATGTATGGGCTATATTTTGTAGCTGATAGCAGCTACTCGTCACTCTTGATGGAAGTCACTGCCATGATGTCTGTGACTTTCTGAACCTGATTGAGGAACTCCTGTGGATCCTCTCCTGACTTAGAACCAGAGAATAAGAGAGGATTTGTTCGAGTGAATTCGCAAATCTTGGCTGCAGTAGAATTTGCCACTGGGTTGGCTGGAACAATGGCTGGCCGCTCATTCTAAGCTGCGACTGAACTGGATAGAATAGGAAATGCAGTCCTGAATTCTATATGAGAGATATGCTCATTCAGATAATTTGGCTGGACGGGCTGAGGTGCTGACTGATTTTGATTCCCCTTTTGTTAGTCCTTTTGGGAGGCATGTTCTGTAAATGAAAGAAAGAAGCGAATTAGACTGAGAGTTTAAGTTTGAGCCTATGCTCACTAGCACGACATGAATACTAAAAGAAGGGAAACTATTCCTAAAACATCTCATAGCCTCCTGCGCATAAGTGTGGTGCACAACACACCGATGTACAAGATTGTACTAGATGTGGCTTTTCAGACTTCCTAGGACACTATTGAACCTTTGGCTTTGAAACCAAGTTTGTAACACCCCAAATCTGGTACCCGACATGCTACATAGTGCTCATGACCCTGAAGGACCACAAGCTAACACATGATTGATATATGTACCTGTACACTATATAATATACTGCATATATATATACACACTGTAAAAAAATACGGAATAAAAGTTGTAAGGTCGTAATGTTTAAACTGAATAGCTGATAAAACATAACATAAATATGGATTATCAAATACCCAAAATAATTGAAAAACTGTCTGAATATACTGTAGTCTAAAAGCCTCTAAATTTTCTGAAAACTTTGGAGTTGATGGGGTATGTCCCCAACTAACTCCAACTACTAAAGTAACTATATACTAAAATAATGAAATAACAAATCATATCATCCTCGAAGGATGAGGACTCACTATTGACTGACTGCTGATATCTGGAATATACTGATTCTCTAGAGCTTGTGTATCTGAACCTATAGTATAAGACACCATAGCACAAATGCGTCAGTACTTTGAATATACTGGTATGCAAGTGAGGTAGGCTGAATGCCAAAGGGTTCATATGTATGGACAACACTAACTGACTGAATGATATGAACGTGAGAATACATGCATGAATATATAACTATAACTGAGATCGTGATATGACTAAATACTAAGTTCTGACTACTGAGTCTACTGATAATAGGGATTTACTGAGACCTGAGTTTACTATTACTAGAATACATATTAACTATATTACTGGTAAGTTGACAACTGAGTTTACTAATATGGATAATCTAAATATTTGTTTCTGATAGTTTTGATTATGAAGAACTAATCTGATTGACTATATCTGACAGTCCCGAGTCTGAATACTGATCACATAAGTTTCGTATAACTAGTATACTGATAATGAGAGACTGTATCTGATAGTCTAAGTTCTGATGGAACTAACTGAGTTCTATACTATACTGAGTGACTATATCTGACAGTCCTGAAATCTGTAAAAATATCTGAGTTCTATTACTGAGACTTAAACTAAGACTAAAACTGAGACTTTGGGAGCTAATCATCTAACCGACATGCCCTGAAATTTAATTGGTGGGGTCCAACCTATAACCCCAACTGGAAGGGTGTTAATATCGTGCCACGGGTAAAGATAAACTGTGAGGTAACCCTCTCTAATAGGAAGCTCTTCTGTTAACCCTCCTGTAGGAATAACCCCAAACGA